>NW_024426996.1:10500317-10590674 GCF_017311325.1 Ursus maritimus | reverse complement strand
TATATATATATATATATATAATTATATCATATATATATCATATTACAAACATATACATAATTTTTTTCCCTTAAATGAAAGTGAAAGAAGGTTTCTGGGGCTTGTATCAAAGACCCCTGTGTTTTACATTTGTCAGGTCCAAGACTAAACTGTAAAATGTAATACAGTTTTTTCAATGGCCTCACACCCTTTGGTGCATTCCTGCCACGTCCCTTTTTGTGATCTTCTCCAGGTTTGCTTTAGAGCATTACTGCTCCCTGGATATTGAGAATTCATTACTGGGATGTTGTAAGTCAGAGGCCATTTCCTTTGTGTAACTCTCCTGCCAGAACACACTGACGCTGTGTCCTCGGCCCTCACCACCCTAACCCTTCCTAGGGTAATTAATCCAGCTAATGTGTGGTAGCTGATAAAGGACTGGTATACATTTTTATTTTAACAGATTACTTCTTGTTCAGAAGGAATAACTCCATACGCAAAAATTTAAGGCATACTGGCTGCTTAACCCAAGTTTTGTGGCTTTAGATTTCTCAAGTCACACTAATAAAAGCCACATATTCTACCACTTTCTCCTGAATTTAGAAGGAAAAATACATAAGTGGTTCTATGACTAGTGTATCCTGACCTTTTTCACCAAGGAAAATAAAATGTCTAGAGGTCAGCACTAGAAAATTATATAAGCTTTGTTTAATGTGGAATTTTCCTATAATGAAGTTGCATGTATTATAAATCTTATAACTTTTATCTTACACGGCCTAAGTTTCTTTGCACTGATAGCTTCAATAAATTGACATTAACTCATCTTCTCTTTTGTTCATTAGAAAAGTAAAAATTGATGGTTCCTTTCTGTGATTATCTTGTCTTTGAAATGATAGACCATCTCTTTATTCTCCAAGGATGTTGCCCTATTTAATTATTGACAAGAACTTTAGAAACGTTTCCCACCATTTTTGAAATGATCTATTTGGTATGCACCCCTCTCCCCTTTTTTCTATATTCTGTCTAAAAACTTTCCCATAAACTAAAATCCTATCTGGAGATGAACAAAAATTTCACGTAGGCTAAAATGTTTTATTTTTCTGTTTTAATGATTAAAATTTAAAGCATTTTACTTACAAATGACATTAGTAAATTTAAATTGCACTTTTATTGAGCTAGCAATAGAATATTTGCCATTGCTTTACGTAACTCTGTTATCTAAAAGAAAATTAAAAAAAAATTGAAAAAGTGAAAGTAAAGAAGGAATATATCCAATCTAACATATATATATAATATACACATTCTCTCTATATATAATGGGGTTATAAAATATTCCTATGCACATACACATAAATGAAATATGCCAATCATGTAAGAACTGAACTTCTATTTTGGAAAAGGTCTGTCTTTGGTTTTAAAACACCAGACAGACTAAGCATGGTGAATGAGTATCTTCCACTCCTGGGATCATTTTGTTCTTTCTCTGCAACCAGCTGAGTTTTGAATAAATCCCACTGATCTTACAGGGATGTTAAAGAATCAAAGGGATAAAACTGTGCCTTCAACCACTGGTTCAGGTACGAAAAAAAAAAAAAATCTCCTGATTTACATCTCAGCTCCTTCAAGGTCACAGAAGAACTGGAAAACATTAGTCACCAAAATAGGAATCATTAAAGAAAGATGACGTATCTTCATTTAAAAAATAATTTTATCATTATTGACTGCTTTTGTTTATTAAAAATATTAATTATATATATATATATATATACACACACACACACGTGTGTGTGTGTGTGTGTGTGTGTGTGGTATGCAGTAGCTCACAGAATTAAGTAAAGCCAAACAGTCCTCAAGAAGAACAGCAACATGGTAATCTCAAGGAACTGAGTTAGCAGGGCCAGCTATATAATTTGCAGGGCCCAGTGAAAAAGGAAGATGCAAGGTTCCTTGTTCAAAAATTATTGAGAATTTCAAGGTGGTGACAGCAGACCATCAAACCAAGGGTAGGACCCTTCTAAGAGCAAGATGCTGTGACTGGACAGGATGCAAGACCATGAATCTGGCCCTAGGTACAAGAATGAATGGATTAGCTCTTCAAGTCTCTACTGTTAGAGCAAGTCAGTTATAGTGGTTTTCTGCCCCTGTGCTGTGTTGCTCAAGATTCCTATTTCTAGGAACTAGAGTTTGTAGGCCAAGCCCAAGTCACGTCACCACATGGAACAAGGGAGTGGGGGACCTCGTTAAGCAGCCCCATCAAAACTGCATGTGATCAGGGAGGAGAGGAAAGTGAAGGCATTATTATCAAAGAAAGGGGGAGAATTTCTTCATGTTCAGGAAAAAACAACAGATGTTCACATAAGAAGAGAGAGGAAAAAAGAAATCAATTCTGAGTCTACTCTGGCCAGCTTGTAAGAAGTTGTCTCTGAGAACATGAATAGTTTATTTATAACAGTTCTCCAGTAACACCTCCCATGGGTCATACACAGTCCGCTTTAAATATCCCAAACTTGTTAGCTTCACTGATTCTAAGAGTCTTTTTTTTAACAAAATTACTTTAGGTTAAATTTCCCAGTACAAATTATTGTAATTTCCTACTTTTCTGTGAAACTATTGAAGAATAGATTGAAAAAAATATTTTAGATGAAAAAAGAAATTTTAAAAAATCATGAAAATCACTCTGAGGTAAGATTAGCTTGTATTTTCCAATCAGTACGTATTTATGTCTCTGAGAGTCTGGCTTAGTGAGTTCATTGAATTTTTGCCAAGAAGCTCTCTCTAGAGGGAATGGAGGGTTAGGATATGGACTCTGGACACAGAATCTGGATTTAAAGACCAGTTTTGGTTTTTGCATTCTGTCCAGTATCTGTGCCTGAGATTCCTCCTCTGTAAATTATTAATATAATAATTGACTATTAAAATATCTTTTTTAAAAGATTTTATTTGTTTATTTGAGAGAGAGTGAGAGAGAGCGTGCACAAGAGGGGGTAGGGTCAGAGGGAGAAGCAGACCCCCACTGAGCAGGCAGGCCATGCAGGACTTGATCCTGGGATTCTGGGATCATGACCCGAGCCGAAGCCAGTCACTCAAACTGAGCCACCCAGGTGCCCAGACTATTAACATATCTTAAAAGGTAACATAATTTAGGGTATAATTAGGACCGATAAATTAAAGAAAACAAATTTTATTCTTTTTAAGCATCAAAAAGTAACTAAAACAACCCAACGTTGTCATTTTGGGAAGATGTGTTTTACAATGGAACCTCATTTCTTTCTGAGGAATTTGTTTTCCCGTTATTCTTTCTAAATGGATAGTTTTCTCTGGAGAGGAAAGAGTAAAATGGAGGTGTTCTTTTATCAGTGGTTCTTCAGTTGCATAAAGAAAAGGGCTGGTATTTTCTTTTCATCATCATCTCTGTTTCAAAAGCAATTGGACATTGATACCAATCTGTGTTTCTGCTGCTTGTGTAAAAGAGAAACCATCCTCTGCCACCAGCAACCACTGTTATCTGGTTTTAAATGTCAAGTACACTTCAGCATAGAGAGAAAGAATCTGAGATAACTTTCAAAGAGGAATATATTGGAGCCAAAGATAGGGTCCAACAATCTAAGTGTCTGTGTCTTCCAGACAGGGGTTAGGAAAAGATTCATCAACAGAAACCTAAAACATTCTGCAGCTTCTAACTTATCTAACCTTGTGATTTATAGCCACATATCATGTTTGTATGTATGATTGTAGTATTTGTCTGTGCTGATGCTGTTCCGATGAATAATGGAAAGGTAATTCAGCTACTTTAAACTGAATCACTTAAATCACTTCAGCTATGGCATTCCCACTTCATGCCATTCCTTTCAAGGTCTGGGCTCATATTCTTTTACTAGCTCAAGGATTTTTTGTTTGTTCCTTGCAACAGATATTTATACTTTGACAGTTCTGTGATGTATAATTATGTATAAACCATGTTCTATGCTTTCCGTTTATACCAATAATCTGGCCTGTTGTTGATATGAAGCCCAGTGGTTTCTCTATTTCGGAGGGGAAAAAAGTAGACATCCTTTATCTTTCTTGCCTGTCCCTGGGTAAGTTTATTGTTGCTTACCAAAAACTACATTTTTAGAATCAGCACCATTTGATGATGCTTTGTGTTGGCAGTGTGTTTTTACTGATCATACTGTTTATTATTATATACCTAGCATTGAGATTTGAAATTAATTCAGCACTTTTTTGGTGGCAATTTTATAAGAAGCCATCCAAACATCTTCCTAGGAAATTACTGTGGTATTTTACATACCTAGTTTCTTAGGACATTAGCTACTATTATGAGTGCTTAACAAGTATGTATTCAAAGAATGAATGAATGGATATTCGACTGAGCTTAGAAAATACAGGTTTAAGCAAAGTTAGAGAATTATTTACCAGGATTTTTCAGTTATTATCATGTTAATACTACACCAGGAATTCCTAAATATTTAAATATATTGGATCATAATATTTTTTTTTTTAAAGTTTTGTAAATTTTTGTTCTCCAAGTCCACACCTGAGTTAGACAGGAGCAATCTATTATAGTGTTGTGTTTGCAGGGCAAACTATGTTCTAAAAACTATCCACATGTTAACCTGAAAATAAAAGACGCAAGCGTTTATTTAGGAACTTCATTTATTTGGGATCAAAGAATTGTGATTTGCGGAAGCATAGATGCAAGCTGAAACTCACATAATGTCCTGCTTGTAGGGTGAAAGCAAGGGCTTTTATGAGGAAAAAGAAAAGGGGTAATTATATGATTTGAAGAAAAGAAACAAAGTTTTCTGTGGGCATTAACAAACTAAGCTACTCTGAGTTATACATTGATTGACTACCGATTCCATCTTCTTGTGATCAGGGTATTCATTATCCCCCGACTTCTCAAGCAATTACTTAAAACAACTGCCATTTTACCCAGTGTGAAGGTTTTGGACCACTTCAAACAAAGATGGGGGAAGGCCATTTCGCTGCAGTGGCTGCTCCAGCTCTGTTTGCAAATGGACCCAGTCAGGTCAATTTTTCACACCCTGCAGCTGCTCTTTGCACTAGCCATCAACACCCTAAGATGATAGAAAACAAGGTTTTTAATATATTAAAAACATTAGATAGGGGCGCCTGGGTGGCTCAGTCCTTAAGCGTCTGCCATTGGTTTAGGGCGTGATCCTGGCGTTATGGGATCGAGCCCCACATCAGGCTCCTGATATGAGCCTGCTTCTTCCTCTCCCACTCCCCCTGCTTGTGTTCCCTCTCTCACTGGCTGTCTCTCTCTGTCAAATAAATAAATAAAATCTTAAAAAAAAAAAAAAAAAAAAAACACCCTGGACTACAGACTTGTAATCTAAACTGAAAGGTATCTGTACATTTGATTAACTGAATTATAGCTCACAGTGTATTACTAATATCATAACTGGCCATTAAAATATCTTAAACACTGATATAATTAAAGATTTAACTAGGACTGATTTTCAAAAAAAATAAATTTAAAGAAAATAAACCTATTCATTGATTTTTCAGGTGCTTTCTAATTTTTCTTAATCTTACTTCAGGCAGAAAGTCATTACTCGTTCCAGTATACTCATGATTCCAAAAGCCACTTAATATCTAGAATTACAGTTTTGAGACAGCTTATTGGCTGGAGCAAAATTATACATTTTTCATTCAGTAGGAAAGATCTTGAAGATAAGTGGGAAGCTACACTGTTTCTATATTATTAAAAATGAGATTATCTTCACTGTGCCCCACTACAACTTTATTTGACATGAAAAAATTCACACCAAGAACTCAGAAGGAGCTAGATTTAAACCCAGAAGTCATGACAGTTCTCACCTACACTTTCTCCTTGCGTAGCTACTTGAGGTCTATACTCGTATTCCATCTTAGTTTTCTTTATTAGTAGTAGTATTTCCATCACTGTTATTGTTTTCATTATACTTGATGTTAATCTTTTCTGTCTCTATCTAACCCTAATTCACTGGCCCAGGATATTTTTGCAACCTTGAGCAGTTTTGTCTTTGGAAGTTTCCAAAGGTAAATCTGAAAAGTGCTTCATGGGAAATTATGATATGTAAACCTGTTGCTTAGGATTAAAAAGGTAACATTCTTATCACATGCATTTAGTTTATGTAATATTACCATATATTAAGTAATTCATTCAACAAATACTTATTAATTCAACAAATATCTCTTGAGAGACAGCTGGATGCAAGACATTTGGGAATACAATGATCACTAAAAGAGGGTCTCCACCTTCTTTGGTGTTACTGGCAAAGAAAAAGGCAACTCTAGAGCCTGAGTTAGTAGGGAGGGTTGAAGAGGACTTCCTAGGAGAGGGATGGGTGTAATCCACCCTTAAAGGAGAAATATAAATTAGCCATGCTATATCAAAAGTCACATATATCCTGGGAAAAATTACGGCCAGTGAGCATAAGAAGATATGTTTCATCTCCTCTGCTGTTGTGCTACATGTTTTGTCTTGCAAAGGCTGAATGGGTGACACGGAAAGATGAGATTGTGACACAGGGGGCTGGAGATTGAGCCTTGGAATTAACGTATTTAAAGTAGCCCACGTCATTTCTGTGTATGTGTGAGTGGGACTGCCAAGATATTTGGGAACACTTGATTTTGTATCATATAGAAAATCTTATTTTTCTAGTTGAAATTGAGTGTAGATCAGCACAATGCCTTTTGTTACCTCAAGAACAGAATATGGAGAATTTGGTTGATGAAGGTTTTATTAATCTTTCTCAAATTGATAAAGTTCTATGGCTCTAAAATTTACTCAAAGTCATTATCTCTGACTCTTTTAGCTTTGAAAGTATTGAAAGTTTTACAGTTTCTTGGCTAGTATGTATTATGTCAATAATTTTAGGTATTGCCTTTATGCCAAGCTACAGAGCAAGAATTGATTTTCTGTTTGGGAACACAACTTCCTAGATTATATTTTCATGACTGTCACTAATCACACTGAGATGGCCAGATCTCGGATATTTTTTAAAGGTAAAGGGCATTGAACAATCTTTGAAAACTAGATAGTTGCCTGTAAGTTGTTGTAACTTTTAACATATCATTAGAGGTATATATTGAATTAAAATTTTACTTAAAGACAACTTTATAGCCTGTGTTAATACATTGTGATCAATCCCAGATGCTTATATTTGTAAAATACTGCATTTTAATAAAGGTTACTTAGATATCTAGAGACAAATTAGAGACATACTATACTTTTGTGTTTAAGAAGTTCTGAGATAACATAAGTTTTCAAAAGCAAATATATAGTAATGCATTTTATAAATTTTCTTTTAAATTATATTTTAAAAAGAATTATGTACTCTCCTAAAATGGTCGTAAATGGAGAATTTTAAACATACAGGCTCTTAAAACCATAAAAACAGGTTCTAACTATTTTCTGTGATAATGAAATAGGATGTGTTTTATGGCGGTAGTTTGGTTCCAAAAGATTAACCAAATCCCTACATGATACGGATCTGAAGCAAGACATTGTATTTTTGTGGCTTATTATCCTGATATTGAAGGGAAGAAAGCAGGCAACAAATAGCATTGGAAATTAAATTATTGTCAATAATGTAATTTCAATGTCTAAAAATAATTTTTTTCCAAGATTTTATTTATTTATTTGACAGAGACAGCCAGCGAGAGAGGGAACACAAGCAGGGGGCGTGGGAGAGGAAGAAGCAGGCTCCTAGCAGAGGAGCCTGATGTGGGGCTCGATCCCAGAACGCCGGGATCACGCCCTGAGCCGAAGACAGACGCTTAACAACTGCGCCACCCAGGCGCCCCGTCAATGTCTAAAAATAATTCTTATCTTACTGATACTACTAGACTAAAAATATGAAACTCTTATTGTTGAAAATAAGTTTATTAAAAAAGGAAAAAAGTTCGTAATAGGCAAGTCTCTCTACTTAACTCTACATTCATTAATTCAATTTTTTTCATTGGTGTGAAATGCTCTTTAAAGCGGATCTTAAATCGCATGTGAAAACGAAAGTAGAGAATGAAAGCGAGAAATGTGAATGACGTTAATGGCCTGCAGCAAAGGTACTGAGCATAGACAATCAAGTCAGACTTTTCTTTGTAAACAAGTACTTTCACACTTTTTATGAGCACGTTTACACTCATGAAATATTTACTTTCTCTAAAATTTTGGAGAAGGAAATGAAAACTTTTCTATGGAACTGGAGTTTTAACTATTTAATATCATTCCCTGTAACTTAATATTTCACTATTCTAGCATACAGCTTAGAATAGATAAATAAAGGTATATCTGAAATTTTAATACTATTAAAATATGATTCAATATGAAGAAAAGAGCACTGGACTAGAAATCAGGAGACCCAAGTTCCCCACCTTCTAGTGTGTGGCGCTTAGAAAATTACTTTAGGCTTGAACTTCTTTATTAAATGTGAATGTTAAACTAGAGGTTCTATAAGGCTTTTTCTAGCATTGATTTAATTATTTATTGATATTAGTATTACATATAATTATGCAATAAAGTTTGGTGGATACATTAATGAACGAGAAAGATAAATACTGTTATTTCTAGGTTTATTGTTCTTAGGAATCTATTCTTTAGTAGTTATACTAGTTAGAATGGTTTCAGCTTCAAGTAAGAGAAAAACCTAACTCAAATTTCATTCAACCGTCCAAAAATATGTTATCCTGTCCAACAAGAAATCTGCAGGTAGCAAGCCGTCAGTGTTGGTTAATTCAACGTAACAATAACATTATCAAGGAGCCACGTCTACCCCAATTTTTTTCTCTTCGGTTTTTTCACAGATGAGTCTCTTCTTATGCAGAATCCACCAGTAGTTTAAAAAAATACAAGTCAAAACAATATCCAAAGGAAAGACGGCTGTCTTTTCCTATATCTCTTTTTACCAGAGAGGAAAAATTTTCTTGAGGAACCCCACCAGTCTTTCTGTCATTTCATGGAGCCATTAATAGAGCCAGAATTTAAACAAATTGGGGAAGTTTTTCTTTTTCTTTTTTTTTTTTCTTCTTTCTATTTTAAAGAAGAAGGAAGGAGGTGTGAATGAATGGTGGGCAGACGACCAACAACGTCTGCCATATGTATATATGAATATATAAAATAAATTATATCTATATCTATATCTATATGCTTTTTTTTTCCTTTCAGAAACTGCATCAATTGATTCTAGATTTTCCATTTTGGTTCTTTTTTTATAGTTTTCATTTCTCTGATGAGATCAACCATGTATTTATTTATTATGTCAACTTTTTCTTTTAAGGCTTTGAACATAGTTATGGTCATAGCTGCTTAAAATCCTTGTCTGATAATTCCAACATATGGGTCATCTCATAATGTCGATGAATTGTTTTTGTCTCCCTTTTTTCTTCTTTGCATGTCTATTTATTTGAATATTTGCCAGACATTGTGGATTACTTATTTCTGAGGGTCTGTATTTTATTGTCTTCCTTTAAAGAAAGGAGTGTTGTAGCCGACAGTTATTTTAAAAGTAGATCAGACTGATATTTGGATGCTTATTTTTTTTTTTTTTTTAAGTTTGAAACCCTCTTGTCTCCCCATACTGTTAGATTTCTTCGTTACTGGCAGATACTCCCCTAAATCTGCATAGGCACCAAAACTGCAGCTTCTGTTTTTGCAGACTGCATCCAAGTTCAACATCCTGAAACCGCTATAGTGGTAACTCATGCTGTTTTAATTTTGCCCTTTTGGGATCTGGAAATTTTTCTGTCTTTCCCTCCTGCACTGTAATATGTTTGAAAATAAATGTGCTTATCATTCATCTACTATCACTTCATATTTGGAACGGGAGGTAGAGTGTAGTTCAGCTCAATCCAGTGTGTTCTCAGAGGTCTCTTCAAATTAATGTTTAACTGCATTGTGTTTAGTGCTACAAAAGAAGTCTTAGCCTAGAAATGAGAAACCTGTGTATGTTTATATAGATGCAGAGGTGGTTTTCTTAAGAGGTGTTGTATGTTAAGGGGAGATCTGAAGGTGCAAAGGGTAAGCCACACTTTTTCATACAGATAGCAAAACATAGGCAAAGTTCCTGAGACGGGATGAAGTCTGGCACATTTCAGGGCCTGAATGAAGGCCAGTGTAACTGGAGCTTAAAAAATAAGACGGTTTTTATAAAATAAGGTATGGTGAGGCAGACAGTTGCTATATTATGGAAGACCTTGTTGGTTATGTTAAGATATTTGTATTTTAGCTTGCCTTTCTCCATATCTTGCTTTTTTTCTACCCATCACTTCAGGTAGTAGTGAAGTCCTTCTCAAATGTAAATCTATATCTAAGTGTAAAATGTTAAAAATTTATTATAACCACTATACTACTACTGTGGAGAGATGAATGCTGGCTCCCATCCCTTCCAATAATACAACTAAATATCCAACCATAAAACAATTTGACATACAAGTTTTTTCCCCCTAAAATGACACTTTCAGTTAAACAATATATTATGAAAGGAAATATGAGAAGAATGGCTTATTTATCAACAATAGCTTTTTTATAGTTAGTTTCACAAACAGACAGTTTTTAGTTCTGGAATGCCAATCTTTTAATATAGATTTGTATCTTTGTGCCTGTCTTAGAATTATTCAAGCTAAAATTTAATTTACCATGAATAACCCAGCCCTTTTTGAAATGCAAATTAAATAAAAATCAGTTTCCAGAAGTTAAGTTTTTAGAAAGTATTATTTTCTGCAGATCTACTTAATGAAGCTTTGGAAGGCAGATGTATGCATATGCTTATTTATTATGGTGGGCAAATAGAAATGACTTTTACTTTCCATTCCTTAGAAATCTGCTTCAGAAATCATAGCCACATTATAAAGTGTAAATCATTGAGATCCCTTATGGCCATAGACATTTGCTATAATGAAAGGTGTTACTGCACTAAATAAGGAATCGCTCCTATGACAGCTAAGAGCATCAGTCCTTTGCAACTGACATGCTCTTGTATTTTGTTAGTCATTTGGACATTATATTGGGAAGTTTTCAAATGATGTGGGTGGAAAGAAAATTTCTCACTATTAAACTGATAGTGCTCCTTATAACTAAATGAGAAAAAAATCGTGAAAATAATCTTTTATTTTCTCTCCCTGGTAAGGAAAACTCCTTTAATCACTCTAAAGTTTATGTCAAGATACATATTTTCTTATTAAACTTGTCTGTCATATTCAAAATAGAATTGCAGCAGAACTTTTGAACTAGCTTGATAGAAAATTCCTTTCACACAAAGAATTCCAGTGACAAAAGTACAAAGCGAATTCACTATAGCAGTTTTAGTTAAATGTTTAAAGTGCCAGTTGAAACTCAAGTTTCTCAAGTTGAAACTTTCAAGAATACATTGAATGTAACATTTATGAGCTGTGCTGTTAATCTTACTCAAAACCTTCATTTTTGTGGTACTTACAGACTGAGAAAGGCCCGTAAGTTTCAACTTTATCTAAATGTTGGTAATTTTTTAATTAAACTTATTTTGAAATAATTATAGATTCAGTGCAGTTGTAAGAAATAATAACACAATGATTCCATGTTCCCTTTATCTGAATAGCTTAATTTTCATTCCTGTGCTAATCAAAATGATTTGATTTCTCTCTCTCTCTCTTCCTCTCTCTTTTTATTTTGTCTGGAACACAGGGCTCACCACAAGTGTAGCTACCGTCTGTCACTGTACAATGCTATTACAATACCATTGACCGTATTCCCTATGCTACATTTCATCCCCATGACTCATTATTCATTCCGTAACTGTAAGCATGCACGTTCCACTCCCCTTCACCCATTTTGCCCATTCCTCCATCTTCCCCCCGTCCCTGGCCACCACCAGTTCTCTATATTTGTCTATTTCTGCTTTTTATGTTTTTTTTTTGGTTTTCTGTTTGATTTTTTTAAAAGATTCCGCTTGTAAGTGAAATCATATGATATTTATCTTTCTCCTTCTGACTTCTTTCATTTAGCATAATACCCTCTAGGATCATCCATGTTGTCACAAATGGCAAGATCTCATTCTTTTTTATTACTGGGTAATATTCCATTCCAATACAGATACCACATCTTCTTTAACCATTTATCTGTTGATGGACACTTAGGTTGCTTCCATATCTTGGCTATTGTAAACAATGCTGCAATAAACATAGCAGTGCATATATCTTTTCGAATTAGTGTTTTTGTTTTATTTGGGTAAATACCCAGTAGTGGAATTATTGGATCAGTGGTATTTCTGTTTCTGATATTTTGAGGAACCACCATACTACTACCTACAGTGGCTGCACTAATCTACATTCCTTTCAGCAGTACACACGCGTTCCTTTATCTCTGTATCTTGCCAACACTTGTTATATTTTGTCTTTTTGATTTTAGCCATTTATGTGACATCTCCTTGCAGTTTTGCTTTGCATTTTCCTGATGATGAGTGATATTGAGTATCTTTTCATGTGTCCGTTTGTCACCTGAATGTCTTTTTGAGAAAAATGTCTATTTAGGTCCTTTGCCCATTTTTTAATTGGATTATTTGGTGGTTTTCGTGTTGAGTTATGTAAGTTCTTTATGTATTTTGAATATTAATTCCTTATTAGATACATCATTTGCAATATATTCTCAGTAGGTTGCCTTTTCATTTTGTTGATGGCTTCCTTTGCTGTAGAAAAACTAAGTGTTAAATTTTAAGTTATAAAGACTTGAACAGCATTCATGAGCAACAAGGCAAGTATAAAAATTACTGAGCAATTCTACTGACGATTCATGAAGTTGACACAGAGAGGGTAAACTGTGTATAAATGTGTTTGGTGGAGATTACAATGTCATTGTTGTTTGTTTGTACTAGTTATGGTGATTAATGAACCTCTGTATCAAGCCTCAGTATCCCCTCCCCTCCAACCTCTGCTTTTTTGGTCAAGTTAAGGGACTGTGTAACTTTTTTGATATAATGCACATCTGTTCACTTTTCTGAAACTATAATAATTGAAAGCGTTGGCAGACAGAGAGCTCTATGTCCCAAAGTGCACAGAGTGTGTTATCTAGTTGTCCCTCCTAATGCAAGAACAAGGGAGTACCTGAACATAGCTTTATCCTCCTGGCCTTATGTGTGGTCTCTGCGAGAGGAAACTGGCTCCATAGTAGAGATTTTTCTTTCTTTCTTTTTTTTTTTTTTGTCAACTACAGGGAATTTTTTATTTATTTATTTTTTAGGTGAATTTACCCAGAGACACTTGGGTATTTTTGTCTCAATAAAAGTCTCTTTTTAAAAAAGATTGACATTTAAAATATTTAACAGTTGTAAGCCTCCGGAACTTATCAGTCAGAAATATAATGGTCATAAAACATACAACAGGATGGCTGTGCTATCCTATGCAACTGAGTAGTAATCCTGTTTAACGGCCCATTTCACTAACTACCTCAACCTAATTAAGAACGATTTTGATTATGGTGGTCTTGTAGCCGACTATTTTTCATGTAGAAATAAAATGTTTTCAGGTGAAAATATTCGTTTTTCATGTGCAAAAGAACATCACAGTTGACCCTTGCACAACCCCGGGGTTGCAGTCACCGATACCCTGCACAGTCACGAATCTGTGTATGAGTTTTGGTTCCCCCCAAATTAACTGCTAATAGCCTAGGATGGAATGGAAGCATTACCAGTAACAGTCAACTCACACATATTTTGTATGTTATGTATATTATATACTGTATTCTTACAAAAAAGTAAGCTAGAGAAAATAACATGTTATAAAGAAAATCATAAGGAAGAGGAAAAACATTTATATATTGTACTGTAATTATCGAAAACAGTCCACACATAAGTGGATCCACAGAGTTCAAATCCATGTTGTTCAGGGGTCAACTGTAACTGATATTTTTTTGGTATCACCTATTAAAAAGTTAATAACTGCGGTGAGCCTCTTGAGGTCAGTGACTGTATCCTGTTAAGCTCTGCAACTTCAACCGCCGTTGCTCTGCTGGACACAATATGGGTATTTTCTGTAATTGTGAAAAAATGCCATCATTCTCCCTTGTTGGAATTAAGAATACATTCAGTGTTTTGAATTATAAAACAATGGTTAATTTATCTTCTAAGCATTTTTGTGTAAGCCCATTCTTTAACTATCTGAAAATTACAGGGATTCTTAGATTTGTAAATGTTAAACTATAATCCACAGAACCATAGTAAACTCCTGAAATTAGTCACAGAACTTCACACCTGTGTGGTTTCTGAAACATTTGTCAGTCTTCACTGATGTTTAGATCCATGACTGGACAAATAGGTCCAAAGAAATAGCAATCTAACTAAAAGGAAATATAAAAACATTAGCTTAATTACTTTATTGTAAGAGTGTAGGAAATTTTGAACCATGGGTGGCAGCCCTGCAATGCATAACAACTCACCTTGCATAAAAATTTATGTATACAAATGAGAAATATATTGCATAATTACAAAAAAAATATGTTTTATTCATTCACTCATTATTGTGTTCATTTTTTCAACTTCAATTGTACAATTATTTACCAACTCAGCCTAATATGTGACAGACACCAGGGTGGTTCACAACTAAAACGTGATAAACCTTTGAAAATTCTATCATAATTAAACTATTACATATACTGTAAAATCTAATTTTTCTATTCCATTTTATTCTTATCAGTCTTAGAGAAAATAGGATAGAAGACACTAAAATAAAATGGAAACCTTTAAGAGTGATTGCATAGTTCACAAGTTGTGCATAATTAAGATGAATATCATATTAGATAAAATATATTTTAAAAGAGAAAATATAAATGATTCTTTGTACAATTGTAGGGTTTTGTTTATTTTTATATTTTTGGCTTTTTGGTTTTAGTTTTTGGCTTATTTGCTTGTTTTTCACATGGGATACAGACTTGAGTGCCCTGTCTGCATTCAAATCTCAGCTCTGTCCCTTCTTTGCTGTGTGACCATCAGCGAGTTACTTAACCTCTCTGATATTAAACTCCCTCAACTATGAAATAGGGATGGTAATAATATTACCTAAAAGAGTTGTATTAAGTGGTTAACATGTAAAAGTCCTTAAAAGACTACCTGAGATGCATTAAGCATTGTTATCTATAGGCATATTATGTGTTTAGCAAGGAAAAAAAAAGTCTTGCAAGAATGCCTAGGTTGGTTGATTCATCCCAAGTCTACTTGGCACTAGCTTTTAAACTCTGAGATAAGTTACTTCTCTGGACCTCAGTTTCCTCATGTCATATTAAGATACTTATTATATTTACCTCTTGGACTTGTTCAAAGTTTGAATGAATTATACACATGAAATGGTTAGCACAGTATTTGACCTATAAGTAAGCCCTCAAAGATTTTTAACTATTACTATTTTTTTTAAGATTTATTTATTCATTTTAGAGAGAGAGAGAGAGCATGTGTGAGTGTGGAGGGAGAGGGAGAGAGGAAGCCGACTCCCCACTGAGCGCAGAGCCCAATGCAGGGCTCAGTCTCACAACCCTGAGATCATAACCTGAGCCAAAACCAAGAGTCGTTGGCTTAACCAAATGTGCCACCCAAGCATCCCTATTACTATTTATTTATTATTTTATTATAGATACAAAATGAAGACGATAATTACTATCTTACCACTTCAAAGGACAATTGTGATCAGTGAATGTATGTGTGAAGATAAGTGAGCAATTTAGTGTAATCCAAAAGTGTGTTTTATTTACTATCTAATACTTTAAAAATTAATTATACTATTGTGGGGGCACCTGGGTGACTCAGTCAGTTAAGCGGCAGACTTGCAATTTCGGCTCACCCTCGTGATTTCATGGTTGCAGAGATTGAGCCCAGACTCAAGCGCCACACAGAGTCTGCTTGGGATTCTCTGCCTCTCCCTCTGACCCTCCACCCCCTTCCACCGTTCACACATTCTCTTTCTCTCTCTTAAATAAATAAAATTTAAAAAAAAATTAATTTACTATTATGAATAATCAGAGTTGAATAAAATTAACTGAGGATATATTTCTTATTGGCATCTTTTCCTAATCTTAGTGGCAAGTTACAAGGCTACTCTGTTGTTTTTTGTTTTTTTTTTTTCAATTTTGGTTGCTAAGTGACCTTGTCATATAATTCAGGAAATAATATACATAAAAGCTACTAAAGTTGAGCACAAATCCTAAACTATTTTTTCATAAATAGCCTGAGCCATGCTATCATGTTAATTGTCATTATTGTATAGTCCCCTTGGTTTTAAGAAATGGAAACAAATTCAGGAAAACTCAATAAAAAGACCACTTCTATAAGCTCCTCTTTTGCGACTCTTTTTAGGTTCCTGATCTGCACATTTGGAAAATTGTCGATCTTAATATCTTTCTTTTACACATATTGTCGATATAAGCCATGTTAGAGGATTTTCAAAATGCAATATTTTCAAATAATTGTTGATTATCAAGTAGAACAGGGTAAATATATGGGTGTGTTTTTCCAGACATTACTATGATAAAAATTTAATGATAATTTGATAAACATATTATTACATATGAAGTTATGCATCTTCCATTTATTTTACTATTTTCACATAAAATCTTATGCATACAAGTCTTTAACTCTGAAAATGGCCATTGAATAATTAAGAAAGTTATTTTATCTTAATTTTTGGTTTCTTAATCTTTTATTTCCAATTAATTTTTTCTTTTAAAGATTTTATTTATTTATTTGACAGAGAGAGAGACAGCCAGCGAGAGAGGGAACACAAGCAGGGGGAGTGGGAGAGGAAGAAGCAGACTCCCAGCAGAGGAGCCTGATGTGCGGCTCGATCCCGTAACGCCGAGATCACGCCCTGAGCCGAAGGCAGACGCTTAACCGCTGTGCCACCCAGGCACCCCTCCAATTAATTTTTAAACGTATTTTCAGAAAAGATATGAAATTTCTCTTTTGGTGATTTCTGTTGACTTTCAACATTTTAAAAAGATTTAAAAAGAGTTAATTTAAGAAAGTATAAGCACACTGTTATGTATAAATGAAATTCTTGAAAGGGAAAAAATCACATTCTAAAATAGTGATTATCATTGCATCTTACTACTAAAAATACAATTGACCTATTTCATAATTTTGACAAAAGGGTCTCAGAATTTTCAAAGACTAATAAAAGGAAATGATGCCAGTCACAAGGAATTTTTTCTAGCTCACTCCTGACATTGATCAACAGCTTGGAAAATACTGCTCTGAATACACTACATTGTAATTTTTCTTTTTTTTTTTTTTTCTTGTTAGGAATCTTTCCCTGAAATTAACAAAAGACATTGATCAGGAAGTCAGGTGTTCCCATATCAGTCGAATGCCCAGCAGTCCATCTGCAGACTGGCCCCTGCAAGGTGTGGAAGAAAATGGAGGCCTCGATTCTCTGCCCTTCAGACTGATGTTACAGGACTGCACAGCTGTCAAGACATTATTATTAAAGATGAAGAGAGTTCTTCAAGAGGTAATGGTTTACTCTAAGATTAATGTCTTTCAGTGCTGGTAGACAGTGGAGTCTGTAGACTGGTTAGTCCCTGCTCTGTTGATAATTAACTGCATGACTCTGGGCAGGGGTCAAGTATCCTCTAGCAGCTTAGCTTTTCTCGTATGTCAAATGAAGGCTGTGGAGCTCCGCTTTATAAGGTATTCTTCTGGTCTAACATTCTAAGATTCTGTGAAGGAATTGAAAAAGAATAAATTGACACCGAACTCAGGCAAAGTTGGTTAAAGAGAAATGGGCATCAGCTGTTAAGCTATGTGTTGTTATAAAGCTATTGAGAGATCTATTAAATGGACTTTTTTTTTTTTTTTTTTTTTTTTTTTAGATAGAGAGAGATAGAGAGAGAGGAGGGGAGAGGGAGAGAGAGAATCCTAAGCGGGCGACACACCCAGTGCCAGGCTCAGTCCCACAACCCTGAGATCATGACGTGAACCAAAATCAAGAGTCCAATGCTCAACTGACTGAGCCGCCCAGGTGCCCCAAATGGATTACATTTTAATGGTATTGAGGCTTTATTTATATGATACCATAAAAGTAGTGTTGTCATTTTTGTCCCAGTAACAATCAGTCTAGTAAAATCTAATCTGAATGTTTGACTGATTTTGCCCACTGAATACAGTTGCCCTCCTACAGTCTGTACTCAGATGATGATTTAGTTAGGAAAATGCATAATGGATTATTTCCTCTTTATGCCCAATAATCAACTATTCTTTAGGATTTAAATATGCTGTGGATTTATTTTTATAAGTACAACAACAGTTTTCTTTGGGGATTTCTATAAACAATATACATATTATTATTATTTCAAACATAAAATGAGAGGTCAGAAATTTTAAATGACTTTCCTCTACTAGGTGTGAATTCAAGACAACAGCCTGAGATTTCTGACTCCAAACCTAGTGACTTTTTACTGTATCCCACTATTGTTCCATTGAATTGTATTAACTCATAGGAAATGATAATAAATAATGTGAGAACAGAAAAATATAACTATTTAGAATGAGTAGTATTATGGTTCCCTTACAAAGATGATCTTTAATAATTTGCTTTTCTAACACTTAGATGATAATATTAATAATAATAATAATAATAATAATAATAATAATAATAATAATAATAATAATAATAATAATAATAATAATAATAATAATAATAATAATAATAATAATAATAATAATAATAATAATAATAATAATAATAATAATAATAATAATAATAATAATAATAATAATAATAATAATAATAATAATAATAATAATAATAATAATAATAATAATAATAATAATAATAATAATAATAATAATAATAATAATAATAATAATAATAATAATAATAATAATAATAATAATAATAATAATAATAATAATAATAATAATAATAATAATAATAATAATAATAATAATAATAATAATAATAATAATAATAATAATAATAATAATAATAATAATAATAATAATAATAATAATAATAATAATAATAATAATAATAATAATAATAATAATAATAATAATAATAATAATAATAATAATAATAATAATAATAATAATAATAATAATAATAATAATAATAATAATAATAATAATAATAATAATAATAATAATAATGCTAGCAGCTACCACTAGAGGCCAGAATGGAATCAAGAAGAGAGAAGGGAATTTAAGGGAAGTGATGGCATAGACTGTTGGGGGCATTCAGTCATGTGTTCTTATCAGCTGTTAGAGTAAAACCTGGAAGAGATATCTGCATTCCATACCAGTTTATATTGCTGGGTGGTTTGGGGTCTAGAATCTATACAGTGCTGTGCAGGAGTAGTGCTTTTATATTTGATCACTGTTAGAATTTCAAGAATTTTATGAGCTGTCAGTTAAGGACAGGCCTAAAAATTAAATTATATAGATATTATATTTTTAGAAGGGTAATCAGTACTCAAAACCCATCATTTCCTATTTATTTTACTATATTCTTCTATTAACTATTTGCATCTATTGGCTCTAAACGTGGAAATACTATATAAGGGCTACTGTGTATATTTTCCAATTTTAGATTCATTTATGTCATTTTGTTAGCTTGAAATCAGTCACGTGGGAGTATTATGCCACAGGAATTGATAAGCACTACAAATTAGGGCTTTTAATTTTTGGTAAGCCTGTTAAATATTTAAGAGCACACTATATGTATTACTATGTGGTTTCTATACTGACAACGTGAGTGTTTTGCTACACCTGTCAAATCTCCGTGAACTTTGGCTTAACATGCAGCCTGAATCTCTGAACAAAGCAAGCTTAGTAACAACTGTTATATTAAAAGATATTAATCTCAAAGTCTGTAGTGTTCAACTATTCAGCTAGAGCCTCTCCTTTGGTCTGAGTTTTAATTAAATCAACAAGTAAAAGGGAAGTAGGAAGAACTGACAGGAAGTGTCAAAGGCTTTCTTAGGGTACTTAATTTTATAATTTAAAAAATATTCTGTGATATTCACTATGGAGTCAGTGCCCTGAATATACTGAGATTGTTGTGATGCTTCCATCTGTCTTTATTCATTAAAGAATATTTGAAGAAACTGACGAGAATTGATTTTTAAAGCTGATGTATAATGAGCAATAATTACATGTTTGTTAAGCCCATTCAGAGAGTGGGGGGTCTTATTCTTTATTGTCAACAAGAAAAGCAATATTATGATATGATTAGCATAGACAACTGTTCTAGTTGTCTTTATAATAGATGCCTTTAAAGAAAATGGTTTATTCAAATATTCTCAGGGCGCCTGGCTGGCTCAGTAGGTAGAGCAGGCAACTCTTGATCTCAGGGTTGGAATTAGAACCCCGTGTTGAGTGTAGAGATGACTTAAATAAATAAACTTAAAAAAAAATGTTCTCTAAGCCAGGAATTTTCAAACGGCAATTTACATCTCATTACTTAATTTGAGTTTAATACCGATTATTCATAAGTGATTAACAATACCTTTTTAATATGGAAGTTACTCCCATTTTAGTTACTTTTTTATGATGCATAGCAGTCATACTTTTATACACAGATTATTTTTTAACTGCAGAAGTTCCCAATTATTTGATTTTTAAAATAAAAAGGAATTAATGAGTTTAATATATCACATTAAAAAATGCTCCTACTTGAGATTTTTCCCGGTGGTGTTCTGTTGATGTCTTAAATTTTAATTTTGAGGTGGGTTAAATGTGGATAATTTGAGTGGAATTTCACTTTTTTTTAAATAATTTTTATTTTGTTATATTAGTCACCGTACAGTACATCCCCAGTTTTTGATGCAATGTTCCATGATTCATTATTTGCGTATAACACCGAGTGCACCATGCAATATGTGCCCTCCTTAATACCCATCCCCGGCCTATCCCAATCCCCCCCACTCTGAAGCCCTCAGATTGTTTCCCAGAGTTCACAGTCTCTCATGGTTCATTCCCCCTTCTGTTTACCCGCCCTTCATTCTTCCCTTCCTTCTCCTCCTGCTATTCCTTATGTTCCTTAAATGAGTGAAATCATATAATTGTCTTTCTCTGCTTGACTTATTTCACTTAGCATATCTCCTCACACTTTTAATTTTGTTCTTCCTTTTTGAAGATCAGTTGCTATTATTAAAATACACATGTATATTTCCAACAACCCCAAACATTAACTCCTTTATTAAAAAAAAAAAAAAACAAAAACAAAAGGACTGACTTTGGGCCCTTAGAAATTCTACTGTCACTTTATTCTTCAGCATTAGTGATAAAATTATGTGACTGTAGCAAGGGGAAAACTATGTCGTTTTATTTCTTCCTTTTTTGTTATTTTTCCACATAATTCTATTAACTGTCTAAGAAGAGAATGTGTTAATATCTACAGAGAAAGTTTCTGTTCTGTTTCCTTTTAGTTTGTTCTATTCTCTTTTGTCACTCTTACGGGATTTGTTTTACTGTAGTAACTAACTGAGAAGGCTACTGGGAAGAGATTTCAGGTGAGATGAGTAGTTTAGTTTCTAGAAAGATAATAGCTAATAAGAATGTTTATCTAAGGTTGTTTGTAATCCCCTACTACCACCCATGCCATTTTAGTTTATATTTTACCAACAAGACCTGGGAATGTACCTAACAAGTTCCCTGAATCATAAGACATTAAAAAGAAAAAGAAAAAGAAAAGGAAAAGGGAAAAAAAAAGAAGAAAGAAAGAAAGAAAGAAAGAAAGAAAGAAAGAAAGAAAGAAAGGTTAAACAAGTAAAAAAATAATATTGTGAGATGAGTCTATTCTCACAATATATAGATTAGTGAAAATCAGAGTACCATTTATTTGAGAATCAATATAATTTACAAAGCCATGAATATTTAGGTTTGTAATTGACTGAAGAGATCTTACCTATTTCCCTTTTTCTTTTCTCAACAACCTAATAGTTCAGACTCTTGAATTTCAAAGGTATTTTTCTTATTTTTAAATTTTAAATATAATTCACAAAAATATGATGAAATTTGGAGTGCTTTGAACTTCACCACTCGTCATTATTCAATGGGCATTTAAGAGTTTTGGGGTTTTTTTTAAGCACATTTTGGTAAAATGATTTCAATGATTTTATAACTAACATCTTTTCTATCAGCGCATCTCAAGAGCAAATGAAAAGCCAATAGAGTAGTAACTCCAGCAATGGACAATTACAAATGCGAGAAAAGCAATAGCGGATAGTCATAAAGTAAGGAAATTTACCAAAAGCAAGCAATTACCCATGTAAATGTAGATAGCGGTCTAATAATTAGACTTCACGTTATATTTATATTTTCAAAATAACAAAATCACAAGTTTCTGCTGTCTGCTTTATGTTTTGTTTGTTTGTGTTTGCTCAAAAAATGTGTTTGAAGTACAAGTTGAGTAAAGAAGTGCCATTAAAACTTCAAACACAAGAAAATGAATGGCTGTACTGTAGATAGATATAAATATAAGACGTATTACCAGAATCAAAGGCCTGTGTTTCGTACTGATGAGTCAGTTCATCAGGAAAACATAATTATACATGTGGATGGCCTGTTTATGTAGCTTTTAAATATATGGTGCAAAAATCTGACAGAACTAAATGAAGAAATAGACAAATTCACATCATAGTTGATTTTAACTCTGTTCTCCCAAGAATTGATAAAACAACTAAAGAAAATCAGAAAAGTTTCAGAAGATTTAAACATTATCAACTTCTTTAACCTCACTGAAATTTATAGATTATTGCAATTAATAATAGAATTATACAATCTTTTCAAATCCATGTGAAACATCACCAAGGCAGAGTATATGCTGGTCATAAAAAAAGTCTCAATAAATTTTAAATGTAGACATCAAATGTATATATACATGTATATATGTGTATATATATATATATATTAGAACAATGAAATTAATTAGAACAATGAAATTAAATTAGGAGTCAGGAATGATAAACTAGAGAAACATCAAATATTGGAAATTAAACAAAAAATTGCTATATACCTAATGGATCAATTTAAAAACTTTGAGGGGAATTTTAAAGTGTTTCAAGTGAGATGATAATGATAATATAACATGATCATCCAAAATTTGTGGTATCTAGTAGTATATATTAGAAGAAATTTGTAGTTTTAAAGTTTATACATAAAGGAAGAAAGTGCTATAATGGATAATCTGAGTTTCTTCTTTAAGAAGCTAGAAGAAGAGCAAATTAAACCTAAAGGAAGGAATAGAAAGAAACATGAAGAGCAAAACTAATGAATTGAAAAAAGATAATAGAAATAGAAAATTTATGAACCCCAAATTATTTTTGAGAACTTAAAAAAAAAAAAGACTGAGGAAGAATAAAAAAAAGATAAGAAACACAAATTACTAATGGCATCAATGAATCAAGGCAGGAATAATCAGTGTAATCCTAAAGACATTGAAAGGAAGACAAGGGAATACATTAACAACAGTATGACAACAAATGTGAGAATATAGATGAAAAGCACAAATCCCTTGGAAAAAATCGAACTTTTCAAAGTGACAAAATAAGAAAGTTAAAGTCTGCATAATCCAATTTCTATTAAAGAAATAGATTTTATTATTTAAAATGAGTCTGAGCCCAGTAGTTTCAGTGCTGAATTCTATCAAATATTTAAGAAAATCTTAAGACGAATATTATGCCCCCCCCCAAAAAAAATCAGGAAATACAGGAATAGAGTCTGTTTCCCAGCCTGTTAGATATGGCCAGCATAAACCTATTACAAACATCTGGCAAAATATTTACAAGTAAAAGGAAATTACAGAAAAAAAATTCCCTTTATAAATATAGATGTGAAAATCTCTTAGAAATTACTAAATGAAATTGAGCAACATATAAATATACGATGACTTAGTTGGTTTTATTACAGGAGTACAAGGTTGTTTAACATTCTGAAACTAATCAATGTAATTCACGATATTAATGAACTAAAAGAAAAAATATGTAATTATATTAATACATGTAGAAAGCACATATGAAAAATATTGAACACCAGTTTACAGGTAAAAATAAAATTCTTAACACACTGGTAGTAGAAGGGAGCTTCTATTCCTACAGTTAATAATCATATTTAATAGCATGAAACTGAGGCTTCTCCCTGATATTATTAGCAGGGTTAAGATGTCCACTTTCACCACTTTTAATGAGCATTGTGTAAAGTCCTAGCTAGAAATAGGCAAGAAAAAACATTAAGAACCTTAAATATTAGAAAGAAAATGTAAAACTACCTCCATCAGTAGATGACGTGGTTGTTTATATTTCCATCCCTAGGAAATATATTAAAAAGTTAATAATAAATCTAGTAGAAATAATAAACCATGAATTTAGCCTGGCTCAGGGATACAAAAATAAAAAAAAAAAATTGCATTGCTCCATAGAAAATAATCTAGTGCATGAAAACAAAAAATGTTTGATATCTTATGGTTTCTGTGGTCAGGACTTTGAGAGCAGCTTATCTACCCATTCTGGCTGAAGGCCTGTCATGAGGTTGCACTCAAAATGTCAGTCATGGATCCAGTCATATGGAAGTTTGACTGTATTTGAGGACTCACTTCCTAGCTCATTCATGTGCTGTTGTTCAGAGGATTCATTCCTTCACTGCTGGTGGCCAGAGACTCAGTTTCTCACCATGAAGGCAACATGGCAGATGGCTTCCCAAGAGTGTACAGTCCAAGAGAAAGAGAATGATACAAAATGAGCAATGTCTTTTACAACTTAGTCTCAGAAGTAACATATCATCACTTTTGTGAAATGTATTGGAAATAAAGACTAGCCTTGTTATTAGTGTGGGAGGACACTATACAAAGTCTAGGTACCAGGAGGTGAAAACACATTGTGGCCTTTGCTGTCCAAGCTACCGTAATATTCCTTTTGTCCCCCAATGATGCATCTCTCACAGTGCAAAGTACACTTACCCTTCCCAAGGCCACCCAAAGTATCATTCCAATACAGCATCAGAATCTCATCATGTAAAGCATGGGAAGTTGTAGGTAAGGCTTAAGTACAGCAACCCAAGTTCAGTTCTCCACTTAAAGACCTATAAACTAATGCATAGGTTAGCAGTTTCTTGTTTTGGGCTTAAAGCCCGGGAATGATTCTTCATAGCTTTTAGTTTTGCCCTCTGTACTCTTGGTTCTACCCTCCAAGTCATTCTTCTTCTTCTTCTTCTTTTTTTTTTTTTTTAATGAAGTTAGGACATGTTCTCTTCTGAATGTTATCCCTTGTAGATGTTGATTTCCAGAGCCTTCTTTTCATTTTGCACTGTTTCTCTCCCTTTAAGTCCAAATTTCAGAGTGTTTCTATGGATAGAATTCTCTTAAATTATTCTTAGATTTCTTGTGAATCTTATTAGAGATTCATCCATTCCATTAGACATTCCATTAGACAAAACTACATCTACAAATCTCTTCAAAGTAAGCCCTTCTTTAACTTGAAGTAGCTGTTGGACAACCCCTTTAAGGTTTTAAAATTTTAATTGTTTGGTTGAGAGGATCTGTGAGACATACCCTGAAACCTTCAACAGGATACCGTTTGGCTGGCTGAACTAGGTATTCTGCAGCAGTACCTTTCTGTCTTTCAGAATAGCTCTATATCTAATAAATAAATTTCTATAGTAATAAAAACTGTTTACATCTGGATTGGTATAGTTGTTGCATAGGCTTATATTTTTCTCAAAGTTCATCAAATTACACACTTAATGTGACCGCACATGGAATGTCATCACAAACTGATAGCTCCATTGTCAATACTTCCATTTTGTGGAATGTCTGTCCTTCCCTTGCAAGACCTGTAAATGAAGTATGACTGTTTATCATGCAGATGAAGTTAGGGCAGTAGTGTCAAGTCTTACAAACTGTTAGGAGAGCTTAATTTTCTTCTCATTTTAATGTAAGTTTAAAAAAAAAGCACTATGACATAATATTGATACAAAACAAAGGATCCATTCTATACTTCTTCTTTTTTTTTTTTTTTGTAAAGATTTTATTTATTTATTTGACAGAGAGAGACAGCCAGCGAGAGAGGGAACACAAGCAAAGGGAGTGGGAGAGGAAGAAGTAGGCTCCCAGCAGAGGAGCCCGATGCGAGGCTCGATCCCAGGACACTGGGATCACGCCCTGAGCCGAAGGCAGACGCTTAACGACTGAGCCACCCAGGGGCCCCCATTCTATACTTCTTGAAGAAATCTCTGGCTTAGATAATGGTGTATCTTAGATTCACTGAGAATGGATAGGTTTCTGAATAAGAATATTCTGCTTACATGAGGCCTGGGTTTTTATGAGGCTATAAAACCTGATCTGGAAAATAGATAAGAAGGAAAAAAGGGTATAATTCCATGGCCCTTCTGTTATTTAAGTAACCTTAACATTCAACAGTCCTCTAGGAGAGATTAGAGAAGGGAGAGAAAACTTATTTCCTAATTCCCAGCCCCATTTCACTAGCAAAGTCCCACTGGACGAAGTATATTAGATTGGTAAAAATCACCAGTGTTTGAAATCATCAAGGTCTAGGGGTGATTCTCACTTCTGCCACTTAATAGCTGCTACAAGTTGATTAAGGTTTGGAGTCTCTATTTCATCATATGCACCTTTACTAAATATCCCATAGGGTTACTGGGACAATTAAACAATAAAATGTATATAACAGTCATCACAGTGAGAGTGTGGGGAAAGTATCCATGATGTGAGCTACTGTAATTATTTTGTTTGTGTGATTTTTAATGACTATGTCAAGTCAGGTGACAAATATGAGAGATTTCTTAAACACTTGGAAATATACTGGTAAATGTTCTTTAGTAGGATAAAGTGTTGTATGATTGAATAATAACTGAATATTAATTGTTGTTAATAAAGGTTATACTAGTCAAAACTAAAGGTAGGCGTATTATTGTCATTTATGGTTTTTTGGGCTTTCAATTGAGGAGGTACATTTGAACTGACATTCTTTGGCTAAAAAGCTACTGCATGTCAATTGAATTTCCTATTTTCAGTCAATATATAAGAAAGGATTTTACAAGTATAAAATGATGGTAGCAGTGAGTTGAGGCAGTGAGAAGGGAAAAGATGTGTGATGTGTTTTGAAAGCAATGCCAACAATAATTGCTGGCAATTGGAATTGGGTGGTGATGGAAGGAGAAAAGCAAGAGTAACTGACAATTGTAATTTGAGTAATGGGCCTGTTCTTGCACTTCCTGAGACTGGGAAGAGTAGGAGAGGAGTAACCTGTGTGAGACAGGAAGGAAACAAGAGTTCTGTTTTGGCCAGATTAAGGTTGAGGTGTTTATTTAGACACACAAAAACATGTGTCAAGTAGAAATTCAAATTAATATGTCTACAAACCCAGAAAGATTGGGGCTAGACATATATAGATGGAATAGTCAAGATTATGTAGATTCTGTTTAAGATGGAAGAGAGAACTTGTACCTAAAACCAGAGCAGGATGCTCCAATATGTAATGATTAGAAAAATCAAGAAAAAGAGTGTCCAATAAGATGGAAAGAATACTAAGAGTGTAATGTCAAGAAGCCAAGAGAAAACATGGCTTCAAGAATGCCAACCTGAGGAATGGTGCTGAGAAGAAAGTATGACAAGAAAAGAAAAGATGAACAATCAATGGATTCTGGAAATCCATTAACTCCAAAAGTATATTACCCAAGCATTAGGAATTTCAGTATGTAAAATGACGTATTCAAAGTGTTCATTTATAAAACAGCCTAGAACAGAAATAATAACCATTTCTATCTGGTTCACAGTAGGTAAATTATTGGTTCATTTATTTACAAGGCATTGGTCTTTGAATAATAAATGTGCTGAAATAATTTTAAAATATATTTTAAAATGGAGTGCCTGGGTAGCTCAATCAGTTGAGCATCCAATTCTTGATTTCGACTCAGGTCATGATCTCAGGGTTGTGAGATGGAAGCCCGGGGTCAGGCTTCATGCAGGGCATGGAACCTGCTTAAGATTCTCTCTCTGTCCCCCACTAAAAATCTATATATATATAGATACAGATATATAATTATATGTATTATTATAATATATATGATATTAAATTATATATATACAAATTAAGGAATGTTTAGTTTTGGAAGGATATTATAAATTTTATTAGGCTAATAAGAATGGTAAACAATTCATTTTTGTGAACAATAAACAATTCAAAACGAAGTTTATTTTACATGTGTACCCTCCATACTGAGGTATTATTTTTCTTTTAAAAACTGTTATTTATATTACTTAAGGTTATGCTGCAGGGGCAATGTAGCATGGTGATCACACTTGTCAGATTTTAGTATCAGTTCTCTCGTGTGACTTTGGGCAAGATGTTAGTCTCTCTGTGAAAATCTGGTCTCTTCCAGAAATGGAATTACTAGTAAGTGAATGTTCAAAATTACTGTATAATACCGTTTTTTCCAAAGCACTTGTACCGCATTACTCTCCCTCTGGGTATAATATATTCATGCAATAGAATGCTTTATGTTCATGTATTATTATGTCACACAAAGAGTATTTTGGGCACAAGAACCAAATCACAGAAAAATTCATACAGAATATGGAGTCAAAAATATGCAAAGTGAAATATTATTAAAGAATACATATATACTATAGTCATGTGTGCATGTGTATATATGTAATATATACTAATATATTAATATATACTAAAGTCACAAAAAGAAGTATGGAGATATTAAGCATAATATTCAAGATAAGATTACCTATGTAGAGTTAGGGAGTGGGAGAGGGGTAAACATGTACAATTAAGGGAAGGGTGACAGAGAACTTTGTAGGTATCATTTATTATATTAGCAGTACACTTCCTTGTGTGTTTCTTTCCAAATCATTATAAACACATAATATTTTCTTATATGTGTTTAATGTTGCATTAAAAAAACTCAGTCTTTCCAAATTATTCATACCCTGTGGCTCCCTGTCCACCAAACCCATCCCCTACAACATTATTTAGCTATGTACCTGTTAAAATTGCAGAAATATGTTGGCTCCTTCTTTGTGATCAGTGTATCTTGTGATATTTATTTGATGTCAACATAAAAATGGAGTGGGATCAAAGTGAGAAAACCTATGCCTATCAGCCAGGGAATTCTTTCCTGGTATGTGTACTTACATTATCTGTTAGTCATGTGTACTATTTTATTGCTTATTGAAAAACAAACAAACAAAACAC
The DNA here is from genome assembly GCF_017311325.1 of Ursus maritimus. Lineage (NCBI taxonomy): Eukaryota > Metazoa > Chordata > Mammalia > Carnivora > Ursidae > Ursus > Ursus maritimus. The sequence goes on along the minus strand of NW_024426996.1, from coordinate 10,561,516 downwards.
AAAAGACTGCAACCCACAGCTTTAACAACAAATGCCATCCTCATTATACCTGAACATGGTGGTTGTGTTATAATCGTATTCAGTAATTAATCAAATAACCACTAATATGGTTTTGCTATGCATGTGTAACTTTCTTTTTTCTTCATGAATCCAGCATTAATGTCTCGGTTGTAATACAACTCACATACTGTTGTGTAATTTGATGGGCTAAATCTGGCATCAAGAATTTCGGGCTGCAGCATAGCAGACACACAGCAGATGGCACCCTGCAGAATCTCCAGGGGATACGCTGAGTGTTCAGCACGTCTGGTGGGGGAGGGAAAGAGAGAGCAGAGAGCCACTTAAGCAAATGGTACTGTGGAAAGCAATTGTGTTCCTTTGAGACACATTTTTCCTGAAATTGTGTTTTGTTTTTGCTTGAAAATCAGAAACAAAGGCATATTTAATTACAGTGAAAATGCCTATTTTTAATTACTGAGTATATAAAAGATGGCGTTACACATTTAGATAATGTAATGCAATTATTTGGAAGAAATATCAACCTTAAAGTTTTACAGACGAGCAGAAGTATTTTAGCATCTAGTGACTCATTTAGATAGAAGGCAGTTATTCTGTAATTATTTCATTTTAACCTTAATGAAAATAAAAACTGAGAATACTATTACCTTTATTTTAGTGTAAATTTACTAATAGAAATACAGATGTTTACTACTTCATCTATTATAGTTTTAAATAGATTACTTTTTGTTGTGTTTTAGAGCAGTAGCTATTAATAAAATGAAAATGACTCAAATTATCTTTATGACAAATAGGTGTGAAAACAAATAGATCTATTTGTCTTGTTCTCTTTGATTAGACAGCTCTGTAAATAAGAGGAGATGAGGAATTTGAAAAGAATAATGAATTATTAAGAAAGATTTGATTCACTTCCCTGAAAAATATATAAATGTTTTGTTATCTATGGTCTTCATTGGGGATCAGCTAACTTTTTTTCTGTAAAGTCCTGGCCATAAAGTCTACATTGCAATTCAACCAAGTTATAAGTAGTAAGAAAGCAGCCATTTAACATGAACAAATGAGCATAGTTGGAGTCTTATAAAACTTTATGTACAAAAATAGACATAAGGCCGGATTTGGGTTTTGTCTTGAGCTTGTCATTTCATACAGAAAGTCTTAAAGACATGATTAAAGTATCATGAAGAATCATTGTGTGTAGTTAAGAGCATTGGTTTTAGGAGCCAGACTATATAGGCTAGATCCCATCTCTTTACTTACTAGCTGAACGTTTCTTTTTTCTTTTCTTTTTTCTTTTCTTTTCTTTTCTTTTCTTTTCTTTTCTTTTCTTTTCTTTTTTCCTTTTTTTTTTTTTTTTTTAAGATTTTATTTATTTGTCAGAGAGAGAGTGCGAGCAAGCGCGCAAGCAGGGAGAGCAGCAGGCAGGGGGAGAAGCAGGCTCCCCACTGAGCCGGAAGCCTGATGCAGGACTCAGTCCCAGGCCCCTGGGATCATGACCTGAGCCAAAGGCAGACATTTAACTGACTGAGCCACCCAGGCATCCCTAGCTGAATGTTTCTAGGCAAGTTAAACCCTGGAGATAATATTAACATATCACTTAGGTTTTTGAGAGTAATATGTGCATTGATATGCTTAAAATGCATGGAACAGTATAGGACACATAGCAAATTCTCAAAATGTATTAGTTTCCATTTTATTATCATTATAAAGTCTGAAGATCACTAGTGAAATAAAGATCATAGATATGCCATTGAGCAAACCTTGAATTCAAGACTTAGATTTATAATAATTTAACAATATTATTTTATTTCATTTTATTCAGTTGTTTTGAGGAGCATTTGGTTTCCTCACATATAATAAAAGGATAAAAATTATTATAAATTTTATTATGAAGCTTAGATTTAAATTGTGTTTGGCAATGGAGAGGTCTAAATAAATGTTAGTTCCCTTCTCTTCCTCCTCCTTCCCACCTTTAAGAAAAACTTATTCTAGCACTGATTCAAAACTTGTTAACCAGATTGGGCTTTGATTCCCAGCTTGATAGCACATTCATGATTCTTATTTCTTCTAGAACTGGCCTTTGATTTTGGTATTTCTATTTCTTGCATGCTCCAGAGTTGAAGTACTTTTCTTGAGCCCCGTTTTTGTGGCAGCCAGTATCCTAAATACTGTTTGTTCACCGTTCTAAATTTCTGATCAAATTGCACAATTTTATAGTAAATTTTGAGCAGATGTCAGTGAATAAATAATATGTCCAAATATGGTACCTATTTCTAATTCTAAAATCTTTCAAAAATTCTGTTTTTTTTCCAAAAATTTTGTTTTTAAGAAACATTTATAAATGCTTGCTGAAATATGTCTGTTTTTAAATGATTTTCTTCCAAGGAGTTCTGCTACAGAAGTGATTTTTCTTAGCTTCTGTTTCAGCAAACATACAATTCCATCTTCATCTTCCCCAATTCTGCTTTCCCTCAAGGTGACACTGTGTCTAGATTTAACAGATATGATTTAAAACATTTAATTATGTAATGTAAGATGAAATTCAATTCTAATGCACTGTTACCTGAATTATATAATGATATTTATTTCTTATTTAGGGCTTTCCAAAAAGTTTACAGTCAGCATATTGTTTTCTTTCATTTAACTCTTTGACTATCTAGCATGATTTGGACTCATGGTTATAGATTAAGTGTGGGCTAATTCAGTATCTACTGAAAGTTCTGTTTCCCAATACACCTTTGTTGCTTTTTAAACCTAAGGCTGATTTTCTAATATTATAAAGTGTCCTCGTTTACTACCTGTTCTTGGGGAAAAAAAAATTAAGAACTGTAGAAATTTCCTTGGCTGGGGCTTTGTCAAATTTAACTGCCACTGGAGAAAAAATTGCAACCTGTAAGTACTCTTGAATTTTTTCTTCTGGACATTTCTCTGTACTAAGTTGACATCCAAGACTATTCATCTTACTGGCAAATTGCTTAGTACCTACCAAAGCCCTATGTATATATTTTTTCCTTCCAGAAACCTTCAGAAAAGGAAACAATTTGTTTGGTAATGAATAGTGGGCAGAAAAGCACTTAATATTGCTAGGGATACATATAACTATGTAGACCACAGGCCAAGAAACTGCTGGCATTGATTTTGGAAGGAAAAATCCTATAGATAACACCTACTGCTTTGTGCATACAGCAAATATAAGAAATTATTATTGAAATATAGTCCACAATTCAAGTGTGGATTTGAGAATATTGGCAATATTAGGGAATGGAAGAGATACCAGGATTCCAGGGATGTGTGTTGCGGGTGGGTAGTAAGGGGGTTTGGCACATGTGTGTACCCGTGCACAGTGTCTATGTGTGTTGGGGGTTGTTGAGTGCATGCATGAATGTGTTGGGATTGGGAGGCAGGATGGAAAAGCCTCTTAAAAATAGGTTCCCAAAACAAATATCCTAAATATATAGTTGTCAACTCTTTACTTCCTTCCTGTCAGATTAAATTTGACTCTATCAGTCATACGACCTTGCAAAAAAATAATGGGGTGCTCCTAAAAGGCACACCTAGGCGTACGTCTACCTTCACGGTCTTCACTTCTGAGTCCTTTCTTGGTCATATTGTCATCTCTTACCTGCTTTTCTTGACTAAATTCTTTTAATTTACCATCGCTGCATCTTTTTTGGCTCTTTCATCTTTGTTCTCTGTGCACTGATCTTTCCCCTTTTTGGTAGGAAAACAAGGAATAAATTATCCGCCTCTCTCTGTCTTTTGTATTACCACTAGGACAGTACATATTTTTTTTTACTATTTTAAGGGAGTGTTTGGTTTGTCTAGCCAAACAGAGCAGAAGTAAACTGGGCTCTACTTTAAATCTCATAAAATAACTCCTCACACAGATTTATAATTTCCTACTACTCTCCACCTCCTCCTTCACCCCACCACATACATCCCTTCATTTTCAATTGCAGCCCAAAATAAATGGTATTTTTCTGTGGTATTTTTCCATTGGTGTTTCTGATATCCTTGGTCTCTCGGCTCATCATGCTTCCCCTACAATTTAAATCCCTGTTCACGGGATAATAAGCAACTCTTTAGCTTTAATTAAAAGAACTTAACTTCTCTTATTATAATGAAGATTATTTGTCTGAAAAAAATCCCACCATTTCTGTAGCTGTTTATTTCAGTTAGCTATTTTCCTGATTATAAACTTCCATGAGGCTTTTACTAACTATGTACAGAGGAGTCAAGTTGACTACCTACCTACAAGCACTATGGAACTTTTTTCTGTATAATTACTGATGGTGAAACATGGACAAGAATAGTGACTCTAGGGGCGCCTGGGTGGCACAGCGGTTAAGCGTCTGCCTTCAGCTCAGGGCGTGATCCCGGTGTTATAGGATCGAGCCCCACATCAGGCTCCTCAGCTAGGAGCCTGCTTCTTCCTCTCCCACTCCCCCTGCTTGTGTTCCCTCTCTCGCTGGCTGTCTCTATCTCTGTCAAATAAATAAGTAAAATAAAAAAATCTTAAAAAAAAAAAGAATAGTGACTCTATTCCTGTTTGTTTTTAAAGAGTAGTTTTTCATTTATTTATCTGTACTTTTTTTAAAATCACCCTCAGGTAGATACATATGACTGGGTTGATCTTTTTTTTTTTTTAAGATGTATTTATTTTAGAGAGAGAAAAAGAGCAGGGGGAGGGGCAGTGGGAGAGGAAGAGGAAATCTCAAGCAGACTCCCTACTGAAGTTGGAGCCCAATGTGGGGCTCAATCTCATGATCCTGAGATCATAACCTGAGCTGAAATCAAGGATCAGATGCTTAACTGACTGAGCCACCCAGGCACCCCCCTTTTCTTTTAAAATTTTATCTTTAAGTAAAGTCTATGCCCAACATGGGGCTCAAAGTCACAACCTTGAGATCAAGAGTCACATGCTGTACTGACTGAGCCAACCAGGTACCCCAGGTTGATCATTTTTTAACAGAACCTTATAGACACCAAAGAGCTATATTGATCAATTTAGCAACTGTTACTAAATTCAGCCTTCTTAGAGATGCTGCTTATACTCTGCCCTGAAAATTTAAAAATGTTGAAAACAAATTTTCATAGCCTTTTTCCCAGAAAATATGGTGTGTAAAAGGTAAGTGATATAAATGAAATGTAAATATTCAGTAATGATAAATCATTGTGAAAAATGGGATCTATTTTTAATAATTTAAAAAAATAGTATTGATAAGTCCCAAATGTATGCAAAACATTTCTTTAAAAGTAACGTTGATTGTAGGATGCAGCACAGGAAGATAAAAAGGAAAATCGGATATAGTTTAGTTTACATTGGTTAGGACAAGTTCAAATAGACTGAAGTCATTTGTCCTAAGAGTTTAGGTAGTGAAGTATAGAAGTTCAAGGTAGTAAATCCAGATTTAAAAATATTCTTCTTATCAATTAATAAATAATAACCATTGTTATTTGGTTTTTGATTGTTGTTATTTTGATAAAAAAGACATTGTCATGCCTATATTCAGAATCCAAATGGAGAAAGTTAGACACAGTCAACCACTTTTAAAATAAGATATTTTATATATTTTAATTTTGCCTCCATTTCTCTCATGATTTTTTTTCTTTATTGACTGGCTGCTTGAGCTTTGTGATTTATTTTTAGGTTTAATATTAGGCTATGTGGCATTTTATTTTATTGGCCTTTTACTATAGCTTTATGATTCAATTTATACATAGACTCACACTCTGCTATTTGGTTTTTCCACAAATATTCATTGAATAACAGTCTCTCAGGCCACAAAAAGAAAGAATTAAGGGGGCAGGAAGGAAAGATAGAAGGAAAGAGGGAAGGCAGTATTTGCTTTCAAGAAAGAGAAATACAAAGTTCTTGTATTCAGAATATAAAGTCAAGCCTGGAGCTTGTGCTTGTGTGGGGCATAGTACAAGAGATAGATCTTCCCAAATTCATCTATTAAAACCCTAACCTGTAATGTGACTGTATTTGTAGAGAGGACCTTAAAGGACTTACATGAGGTCATAAGGATGGGGCCTTAATCCAATATGACTGCTAACCTTATACTAAGAGATGCACCCATCTGGAGGAAATTGGGGCATAGACCAGCACAGAGAGAAAATCATATGAAAACACAGAGGGAAATGGTCATTTGAAAGCCAAAGACAGAGGTCTCAGCAAAAACTGAACTTCTCAACACCTTGATGTTGGACTTCTGGCTTCCACACTATGAAAAATAAATTTAAACCAGCCATTTTGTTGTAGCATCTCTAGAAAACTAATGTACAAGTCAACATCCCAAAGAGAAGGAACCAAGCCAAAAGTAGAATTTATGCAGGGAACACGAGGACTTTGGCTGTTGTACTAGTACATAGAGGACCACCAAGAGAGTGACACTGACTGCCAATATTGATCAAAAAGCAGAAACCAGCTGCTATTCTTATACATTCATCTGTGCATGTGGTAAGAAGCCTTAACAGCTTTCTACTGGTAATAAGAAAGGGGCAGTGCTCTCTGTGTGGTTTCACTGTTTAAATGGCCAAGAGTTTAAGTTAATTTTATGCTAATTTTTCTTGTGCGAAGCATTTTGTGAAAGTCAGCAGTTCTGTTCAGAAATTAATCTGGATGGACGGCACTGGAGGAGATAATGCTAAGTGAAATAAGTCAAGCAGAGAAAGACAACTATCATATGATTTCTCTCATCTATGGAACATAAGAACTAGGATGATCAGTAGGGGAAGAAAGGGATAAAGAAAGGGGGGGTAATCAGAAGGGGGAATGAAACATGAGAGACTATGGACTATGAGAAACAAACTGAGGACTTTAGAGGGGAGGGGGGTGGGGGAATGGGATAGACCGGTGATGGGTAGTAAGGAGGGCACGTATTGCATGGTGCACTGGGTGTTATACACAACTAATGAATCATCGAGCCTTACATCAGAAACCGGGGATGTACTGTATGGTGACTAACATAATATAATAAAAAAATCATTAAAATAAAAAAAAAAGGAAAAGAAATTAATCTGGTACCAATTTGCAGGATTTACTGGAGTAAATTAAAGATTGCTAGGTGGAATGAAGCTCAGCTTAGACTGATCCGGGTATGAGGTAACAAGAGTGTGGAGTAAAACCCTGTTAACAGGTACATAGGAAAAGAGAAGGAACTCGAAGCTGTATCAAAATTGAAATGAAGGGAATAATGACTAATTTTGCATAGGATTTGAGGAGGAAACACACATGGACGACTGTTCTCTTATTATAAACCTGAGATGTGGAAAAAATGGGGTAGCCCAACACTAAGGAGGAAGTTCAAAATTCTAGTTGTGGAGACAATATCACAAGCTTGATTTGGTTTTTGTTGGGTTTGAGGTAGTGGTAGCTGGTAGCTTGTCCAAGTGGCTCATTCATATGACTTATGAATAAGTGATCAATATAGAAGAGGCTAGAATAAAAGGCTGTGCTCAATGTTACATATTTGTGAATTTATTTGCTTAGGTATGCTTAAATGTTGATATAATTCATTATCACTCTGTGATTTGTGAAGTGGGCAAGATTAGCGAAAGTTAAGAGAGAAGAGTAAAATCAAGTGGGTCCGAAGAAGAGAACAAAGGTAAGCTATGCAAAGAAGCAATGTAATTTAAAAATAAAAATAACTTACATTTATATAGTGCTTACAGTGTACCAGGCATTGTTGTAATCATTTCTAAATACTATCCCGTTTAGTCTTCCTAACAGCTGTATGATAACAGAGTTCTTATTATCATCTTTATTTCATAGGTAAGGAAACTGACCTACAGAATGGTTAGGTAGTTTGAAGCTAGGAGTTTAAATAGCTAAGGCACTCCCAGCTTCAGAATTCACGCTTTTAATAACTATCATATGCTGCATCTCCTCCCCCTCTTTTGAGTGAGGTGATTTGGTGAAAATAAAGGGTCAAAAAAATGGGAAAAAGAGAATATTCCTAAACAAAAAAGGAAAGGGTTGTCATAGTCAAATGTTTTTCAGAAGTAAGAAGAATAAAAAGTTTGTTGGACTAGATTAAAAATGAAGTCCTTGAGGAGCACCTGGTGGCTCAGTTGGTTAGGCGTCCAACTCGTGGTTTATGCTCAGGTCATGATCTCAGGGTGGTGAGATCGAGCCCCACCTCAGGCTCCATGCTCAGCACAGAATCTGCTTGTCCCTTCCCCTGCTCTTGTGCCCTTGCACTCTAGGAAATAAACAAATTAATTAATTAATTTAAAAAATCTTATTTAAAAAATGAAGTGTTAGAAAGAAAGAAAGAAAGAAAGAAAGAAAGAAAGAAAGAAAGACCACATTAAGATAATGAAGGATAAGGGCACCTGGGTCGCTCAATCCTTTAAGTGTCTGCCTTGCGCTCAGGGCGTGATCCTGGCATTATGAGATCAAGCCCCTCATCAGGCTCCTCTGCTGGGAGCCTGCTACTTCCTCTCCCACTCCCCCTGCTTGTGTTCCCTCTCTCTCTGGCTGTCTCTCTGTCAAATAAATAAATAAAATCTTAAAAAAAAAAAAAGATAATGAAGGATGAATTGAATTCCAGACTTCTAGAAATTTTGTGGGTTTTTTTTTGGTTTTTTTTTTTGGTTTTTTTTTTAAAGATTTTTTATATTTATTTATGTGACAGAGAGACAGCCAGCGAGAGAGGGAACACAAGCAGGGGGAGTGGGAGAGGAAGAAGCAGGCTCCCAGCAGAGGAGCCAGACGTGGGACTCGATCCCGGAACGCCAGGATCAAGCCCTGAGCCGAAGGCAGACGCTTAACGACTGTGCTACCCAGGCGCCCCAGACTTCTAGAAATTTTGAATGAAGATTAGGATGAAAAAAGGAACGTTATGATTAGAAACAAGTCATTCTTGGGGCGCCTAGTTGGCTCATTCATTAAGCGTCTGCCTTCGGCTCAGGTTATGATCCCAGCGTTCTGGGATGGAGCCCCACATCGGGCTCCCTGCTAAGCAGGAAGCCTGCTTCTTTCTCTCCTACTCCCCCTTGTGTGTTTCCTCTCTCGCTGCCTCTCTCTCTCTGTCAAATAAATAAATAAAATCTTAAAAAAAAAAAAAAAGAAGAAACAAGTCATTCTTAAAACAAAAGAAAACAGCACCCCCTTTTGAAGTAAACAGAGGGGAGATAATTGGTGAATTGGGAGAAAGCGCTGTCTGTCTGGGCCAGTCTCTTCACCTGCTGATTTATCTTCTTACATATGTCACTTCCTCTTCACACTCAGCATGCTCATGAATGGTGCTTCTTACTTTTAGTATCCCCTTTCCCCAAATATCTCTGTGTGATTTCCACCACCATTTTCCTAATATACCAAGGCTAAAATGGGGCCCCCCACTTTGACACAGCTTTTTTTCTTAGCCTAAACATTGGCTAAGTTCCTTTTTTCTCTAAAATCCTTTTTTTCTACCTCATCATCTACTCTTCATTTTTATAGCCAATGCTTTAGTCCAAATTTGCATTGCCTTAAATGTGTGAAATGTTACAGTAGTCTCATAACCAAGAAGCAGTATTGCAAAGTGCTTAGAAGCAAAGTGCTTAGAAGCATAAGCTATTAAATCACACAGACTTTGGAGAGAATCCCATTTCTGACATTTGCATACTAGTTGCCTTTGGGGAAGTTATTTAATGTCTCAAAATTTGTTTCCTCATCAGTAGAATGAAGATTTAAATAATATGTGAGAAAACTGATAGCTATTGCATAGTAAAAAAAAAAAAAAACTATCATCCCTCTTTTTCTTCTCTAATACAATCTTTTCTACTTCATTATGCTATTTTTCTTCAGAAAATTCTAGCAATCCCCTGTTCATAGAGAATAAAGTCCAACTCGTCATCCTTTATCCAGGCTCTTCGCAACTGGCCTTCTAGCCTTATCTCCCAGTTAATGTCTCTGCTCTGCTCTGGTCAACATGCCCTTTTCATTATTTTCTAGATATGCTATGCTGATTTCACAGTGCAGACTCTGGCACATTTTATTCCCTAAGGCTTGGCATGCCCTTCTCTCGTTACTTCTCCTGTACAAATTCTTAACCTTAAATTTCACCTCTTTAATAAGCCTTCCATGGTGTTCTTATTGCGTCTTACATGTATTTAATCATCCACAACCCGGCGCTATAATTTAGTTGTTGATAAGATCAGTGCAGCTAAAGACCACTTTTGTTTCCTCTGTATGTCCCAGCGCACCTAGCACAACCGGATGGAGGGGGACTGACTACACATTCTTCAGTATATAAAGAAAGTATATGTATATTTCAAAGAGAAGGGAAACAATTTTATTGTTTGAATAAATGTCTTAAATCTTCTCTTTTTAATTTTAAGTGAGGAGATGCCACAGGTAGTTATTAAGTTCTTGTTGATTCTTATGAAGTACAATACTGATTTTTAGATTTTATAAGATAAGATATACCAGATTCATTTTGAATTTTATGCCTTTAAGATTTTTATTGACATACAAATATAAGTAGATCAAATATTAAAATACTTAACTTTGTATAATTATTTTAAACATATGAAACCAGCAGCAAAACCAACATTCATACAAACCATTATGCTAATTGACCTAAATGCGTTTTACTCGGTGAGAAACCCACACAGGAAAATAAGAGATAATGTCTCTAGAACAAAGTTTGGACAGTTTGCTAGCAGCACCTTTAAAAAATCCTAGTCTCCTAAGCTTGGGATTCTTTAGCTGTGACAGTGTGTGTGTGCCACACCCACCGGGTTGCTTCTCGTAGTCCCCAGTGGGCGTTGGGGGGGTAGGGTGAATAAGGGGAGCTGAGAAAAACATTAAGTTCAAGCTGCCTGCTGTATCCTGAGTAATAAAGTCCCTGTGTCTCTGCCCCAGGAGTCTCAAGTCTTCTGCACGTATCTATGAAACTTCAGCATGATAATTTATTTGTATTTATTGAGTAGAACTTCACAGTTCTTTTTTTTTTTTTTTAAGATTTTATATATTTATTTATTTGAGAGAGCGAGAGAGCGCATGATCAGGGGTAGGGAGAGGAACAAGCAGACTCCATGCTGAGTGAGGAGTGAGGAGCCTAAAGGGGGCTGGATCTCAGAATCCTGAATTGAAATTAGAGTCAGACATTTAACCGACTGAGCCACCCGGGCATCTCCACAGTTATTTTCAAAGTTTGTATACAAAATCTTCTTCCTTTAGAAATAATTTATAAATGAAATTAAAAATTTTAAGTTTATAAATGAACTTACTTCCTAACCAAACAAATCCAATAAACCAAATTCAAAATGTTTAGAAATAAAATTTTCATGTTTAAGGATGACTTCTGCAGTAAAATAGTGTAGCCACATGTTAATACTTGAATCAGGACCCACTGGTTTGGTAGCATCCTTTAGAAGAATTTTTCATATGATTGTAGAAATAGTACTGAAAGAACATATCTATGAATTTCAATACTTTTTCAATGAAAATGTGTGTTATGACTTCTAAGGTAGAGGATTAGTGATCTTTGCATGCATTTTAAGTCTTTCGGCTGCCGTATTTCTTACTAAACAACCTACTTGTTTTTATAAAATAGATTTCTTTGGGAATACAAGTTCATATTATTAAAAAAAAAAATATCCTGCCTTCCATTTCCTTTCAGAACTATGCAAGGTTTTGGGCGTGCTTTTTTAAAGATTTTATTTATTTATTCGACAGGATAGAGACAGCCAGCGAGAGAGGGAACACAAGCAGGGGGAGTGGGAGAGGAAGAAGCAGGCTCATAGCGGAGGAGCCTGATGTGGGGCTCGATCCCATAAGCCGGGATCACGCCCTGAGCTGAAGGCAGACACCTAACCGCTGTGCCAGCCAGGCGCCCCTGGGCGTGCTTTTTTAAAAAATTACTGAAAATAGATTATTTACTCTTAAAAGCAAGTTGCAAAGTCATGAATATAGAATTTTTTATAAAAAGTTTATTTTTATATGTTTGTCTATCTCTATGTTGTTGTATATATTTTTATGTTTGTAAAAGCATGGACATTGGAGGAAGGCTATGCATCAAGCTGTTTCGACAGGTTGCCTGAGAAGGAATAGGTGTGTAGACGGAGATAGTTGACTTTTCCTTTGCACATCTCTATGTTGACGTTGTTTTTGCTTTCGATGTGAATTGTTTTTATCCTAGAAAGGCAAACCGGCAAAGTATTCTTAACAAAACAAACGTAAGTATTAAGGAAACAAAAAAGGAATTGAATTAAAATTGTGATAGACACCTCTGTCAGTCAATTATTTATATTTTTTGGCACAACAGGATATCAATTTATAAACCTGAATAATATTTTGAAATACTTTATTTTTTATGTAAATTTTGAGTTTCCAGTAAATGTAGCTACCACAGTATCTATTTTGTACTTTATATAACTTGAGGCATCTTGATGCTCCATTTTCCAAATATTTTTTCCTTATTTTAAAATGTATAGGGTGGTATAATTTTATATTTATTTGAAAATATGTAATTTTTCAAAAAAAATTAGTTTGAATCATGGAAGATGTGGGACTCTGTTAAATTTATGTTATGGTATAAAATTGAAATCAGATTATATTAATTCCTTGAGATACTATATTTAATAATATTTAATTATTTTGCAAGGGCTAATATTGAGAGTAGTTTATCCAGTGAAATAACTTATGCTTATTAATTTTTCATAAGCTATATTATAACATGGGAATCCTTATTACTTGAATTTACTTGAAATATTTAAATACTTATTTTTTATAGATTAAATCATTTTATATGCTATATTGTAATTCTTACATTTTTGGTTATTTTAGGTTTTTCTTATATTTTAACATATTTTGAATATATAAATATTAATCATATTTTAAATTAACATATTTGTATTTTCCACTCTAAATGTGTGTTGCTTACTTCTAAATATGCATTGCTACATTTCTAAAAATACATGAATATGCATTTGCATAGCATCCTGGATTTTTAAAAATCTGCTGCTTACATCTCTTTTCTTAAATACAAGATAGCTTCCCAGTTTTCCCATTCATTTAGTCAAAGGCCACTTATTTATCTATTATTACATGTCTGAACCTGTCTCGGTTCCCTGAAATATATTAGTCACATCCCAGTAAGGGAAGGGGTCACATGCAACTTAATGTTCTTTGGGAATCTATTGCCACACAAAACTAGGAAGTGTAAGATTAAGTATGGTGCTCTTGGGGCGCCTGGATGGCACAGCAGTTAAGCGTCTGCCTTCGGCTCAGGGCGTGATCCCGGCGTTGTGGGATCGAGCCCCCCATCAGGCTCTTCCGCTATGAGCCTGCTTCTTCCTCTCCCACTCCCCCTGCTTGTGTTCCCTCTCTCGCTGGCTGTCTCTATCTCTGTCAAATAAATAAATAAAAAATCTTAAAAAAAAAAAAAAAAAAGTATGGTGCTCTTACCAGAAAAAGATTTAGAAGGGATGCAGGGCTGGCCATATCATAGATTTCTACTGGGTGGGTGCAGATGAGAGGGGGAAGATAAAATTGAGATTGATTTTTGTCTTCAGAAATTTCAATTAATTTCAGTAAAGAAAGGAGCATTTATAATGAAATCTTATCAAATGATAAGTTTGAGTATTTATTCTGGCAATTGCTTATATTTTAAAATAAGAGATTTCATGCATTCTGTTCTATGCCTATAGATAGCATTAATAACATGGGAAAAAAGTGTGGTGATTTGTGACACTATAACTATATTAATTTTAGTTTTGTGTTTCTCATGTCAGATCTAGCAGATTCAATAAAGAGTACAATGATTCTCTGCTTATCTTAGCTATGGATAGTTAATCATCATAAAGTTTTATGATAGGATTATCATATCAGCTGCTTTTTAACTAAAGAGTCCTGATTTGATGAGGTGAAAGATGCATTTTAGAAAGAAATTTCTATAGCACATTTTGTGGTGTACTTTATGGCATGACAATTACACTCTAGTGTTTCCATGGCTTCCAATGCATAGTGAAAGAGAACTTCGGAAAGTTTTTCTCTCTCTTCTTTCACCTTAAAACAAAAACATTCTATTTTCCAACCTTTGTTTTTTTTCTTGTCCATCTTACATAGACAAAATATTTCTCTTTCTAGTATTTGGGGTGTATTTGTGAAACTCTAAGGATGAGTATAATCAGATCTAAAATTCTCATCTGATTTGTTCTGACTTAGATTTTTCTGAGAAAATCCACTGCGTTCTCAGATTGGTACTAATGACATAGGCTGTTTCTTATAGTTTTCAGTTCAGAGTTTTTCTGGTCCTAGTTTGGGCAATATTAAGAATATCTTTAAAATTTAACAGTCACCAAAATATAACTTGAATAAACATGTATGTAGATATTTATACAGAATTTTAATGACAAATATACAGATAGGATTAAACACTGGTCCAGAAGCATTTTTAATTTCATATTATCTGACAACCGTAAACATTTTTTAAAATGATATACCTTAAATTCATGAAAATCAAAGGCATGGAAGAGTAAACTTTCTCAGAATACGTGGCAAGATATTCTAAGAGAGTATGGATAGATATGATATTCTTAGCCTTTTTCATTACTAACATTCTGCCTCCCCTGTTAGAGAAAAACTTAGTTCAATTTATTTCATTCTCCATTACCCTCAAATTGTTTTGACTACCAAAAAATGTATTTCGTTGTTTGACATGTTGATATTCAAAACCTTAATTTTAAGGGTTTTTAAATTATTCTTGTTCAACACAGATTTTAAAAAACTACTTGGAATATCGAAATGCTCCCAAATATAATATTTTTATGCCCCTGACAATTGTTTTCCTCTGCATATCCTGTAAGTTTCTGAAGGTGTTGTGTTACCTTTTCTGATTTATTTTTTTGCTGTTCTGTCAATATCTGTTTTCTATATTTTGAAACCATATTATTGGGTAGATTCGTCCTTTTGTAATTATACCATATTTATTTTTATCACTGTTAAAGCTATGTTGGGTCTACGTAGTCTAATATTAGTATTGCAGTATGAGTTTCGGTTAGTTAACATTTGCCTGGTATGTATTTTTCATTCCTTTACTTTCATTTTTTCTGTATTCTTATATTATACACGTATCCCTAGAAAACAATATATAGTTGGCTATTTTTCTTAAACTCCAGATTTAAAAATCCTTATCTTTTAAGTTGAGTCTGTATTTTCTGCCTTTAATGTAACTACTTGAATATTTGAATTGAAAAATGTGATCTTAATATTTGTTTTTCTTTTGGTGCCAGTTGTTCTGTGTTTCCTTTCATATCTCTTTGGAATTTTTTACTTGTTCCATTTCCTTTTTTGTTAGTTTGTTTAGTTATACAGTGCTTTAAAACTATTTTAATATTTGTGCTAGTGATTACAACATGTCTTTGACTTCAGGAAAACTTGATTTAAATGAATACTTATTTAATTTTCTTTGTAGTTATTAGGATATTAATTGTTGGGATATTAAACACTCATTTTTTTTAAATTTTAATTCCAGTGTAGTTACCATACAGTGCTGTATTAGTTTCAGGTGCACAATATGATGATGCAACAATTCTGTACATTTCTCAGTGCTCATCAAGATAAGTATGCTCTTAATCCCCTTCACCTATTTCACCCATCCCCCCCCACCCATCACCCTTCTGGTAACTGTTTATTCTCTATAGTTAAGAGTCACTTTCTTGGTTTGTCTCTCTCTTTCTCTTTTTTTTTCTCCTTTGTTCATCTGTTTTGTTTCTTAAATTCCACATATGGGTGAAATCATACGATATTTGTCTTTGGCTGACTTCACTTAGCATTATACTCTCTAGCTCCATCCGTTGTTGCAAATGACAAGATTGCATTCTTATTTATGGCTGAGTAATATTCCATTTGTGTGTGTGTGTGTGTGTGTGTGTGTGTGTGTGTGTGTGCGCGCGCACATATACGACTTCATCTTTATCCATTCATCGGTCTGTGGACACTTGAAATGCTTCCATAATTTGGCTGTTGTAAATAATGCTGCAATAAACATAAAAGTGCATATATCCTTTTGAAATAGTGTTTTTGTATTCTTTGGGTAAATACCCAGTAGCACAATTACTGGGTCATAGAGTAGTCTATTTTTAAATTTTGAGGTCCCTCCATACTGTCTTCATCAGTGGCTGCACCAGTTTGCATTCCCACCAACAGTTCAGAAGGGTTCCTTTTTCTTTACATCCTCACCAACACTTGCTGCTTCTTGTGGTTTTGATTTTAGCTATTCTGACAGGTGTGAGGTGATATCTCATTGTAGTTTCGATTTGCATTTCCCTGACCGTCAGTGATGTTGGACATCTTTTCATGTGACTATTGGCTATCTGTGCTATCTGTATATCTTCTTTGGAGAAATGTCCGTCCATGTCTTCTTCCCATTATTAATTGGATTATTTGTTATTTTGGTGTTGCATTATGTAAGTTTTTTATAGATTTTTGATACTAACCCTTTACTGGATATGTCATTTACAAGTATCTTCCATTCAGTAGGTTGTCTTTTAGTCTTGCTGGTTATTTCCTTTGCTTCTAAGCATTTTTATTTTGATATAGTTGCAGTAGTCTAATTTTGCTTTTGTTTCTCTTGCCTCAGGAGACATATCTAGAAGAAAAAAAAAGTTGCTCAGGCTAATGTCAGAGAATTTACTGCATGTGCCACCTTCTAGAATTTTTATGGTTTCAGGTTTCACATTTAAGTCCTTAATCCATCTTGAGTTTGTTTTTGTGTATAGTCTAAGAAAGTGGTCCAGTTCCATTCTTCTGCATGTAGCTGTTCAGTTTCCCAACATCACTTGTTGAAAATACTTTTTCCTATTGCATATTCTTGCCTCCTTTGTCAAAGATGAATTGACCATTTCATCATAGGCTTATTTCTGGGCTTTCTATTCTGTTCTATTTATTTCTCTTTCTGCTTTTTCATTATTAGTGTACAGAAGTGAAATGGATTTTATATATTAATTTTGTATCCTGCAAACTTACTAAATTCATTTATCAGTTCTAGTAGTTTTTTGGTGGACTCTCAGGGTTTTCTATATATAGTATCATGTCATCTGCAAACAGAGAAAGTTTTACTTCTTCCTTACCAATTCGGATGACTTTTATTCCTTTCTCTTTTCTGATTGCCGTGGCTAGGACTTCCAGCACTTTGATGAATAAAAGTGTTGCGAGTGGACATCCCTGCTCTCAGTTTTTCCCCATTGAGTATGATGTTTGCTGTGGGTTTTTCATTTATGGCCTTTATTATGTTGAGGTATGTTCCCTATGAACTACTTTGTTGAGGGTTTTTATCATGAATGCATCTTGTACTTTGTCAAATGCTTTTTCTTCATCTGTTGAAATGATCTTATGTTTTTTATTCCTTCTTTTATTGATTTCTGGAATAGTTTGAGAAGAATAGATATTGACTCTTCTTTAAATGTTTGGTAGAATTTACCTGTGAAGCAGTCTGGTCCTCGATTTCTGTTTGGTGGGACTGTTTTGATTACTGATTCAATTTCATTTCTGGCCATCAGTCTGTTCAACTTCTCTATTTTTTCCTGCATCAGTTTTGGTGATTATATGTCTAGGAATTTAATCCATTTTTTCATGGTTGTACAATTTGTTGGCATATAATTTTCCATAATATTATCTTACAATCCTTTGTATTTCTGTGGTGTTGATTGTTATTTCTCCTTTTTCATTTGAGTCCTCTCTCTCTCTCTCTGAAGACTCTGCCTAAAGGTTTATCAGTTTTGTTGCTCTTTACAAAGAAGCAGATCCTGATTTTATTGATCTGTTTTATTATTTTGTTTGTTTTAGTTTCTATATTGCCTTAAATACTTACTTTTAGTAATGTGTTTTTATTCTACAGATGTATTTCTATAATATATTATCATGGCTTCAATATTTATTAAGATTTATCCAAATTTCTTTGAAATTTGTACATTCCTATTTCTCTGTCCTTCTGAGATCATTCTCCTAATGCCTGAAGAACTTCCTCAATATTTGTTCTAATTATAGATATCCTGGTGATGAATTTTTTCTGTCTCTGTGTCTCTTTCATTTTTTTCCCCTAAAATGCCTATTTCAATGTAATTTTTAATCATATTTTTAGAGGACATAGAACTCTATGATTGCAGTTATTTTTATTTTTAGCAGTTTTATTTTCTGGCTTCCATTCTGGTGAGATTTTTAGTATTGGTTTTTGGAAACTTATGTGTCTTTCCTCTGGCTGCTGTTAAACTTTATTTTTCTTTTCTTTTTTCTTTCTTTCTTTTTTTTTAATTGAAGTGTAGTTAACATGCAACATTACATTAGCTTCAGGTATACAGCATAGTGACTTGAAAACTCCATATGTTATGCTATGACTACCACAAATACCTTTCATCTGCCCCCACAGAACGCTATTAGAGTACCATTGATTATATTTCCTATGCCGTACCTTTCGTCTCTGTAACTTATTCATTCCATAATGTGAAGCCTGTTAACTCCCACTGCCCTTCAGCCATTTTGTCCACCCCCCACCTCTCACCTCTGTCAACCATTAGTTTATCCTCTGTACTTATGAGTCTGTTTCTGTTTGTTAGTTTGTTTATATTCCACATATAAGTGAATCATATGGTTTTAGTCTTTCTCTGTCTAACTTATTTCACTTAGTAAAATATGTAGTTCTATCCATGTTTTTCCATGCAAATAGCAAGCTCTCATTTTTTATGGCCAAGTAATATTCCTTTATATGTTCTTTATCCATTTATCTATCAATGGACACATAAGCTGCTTCCATATCTTGGCTATTGTAAATAATGCTGCATTAAACATAGAGGTACATATGTCTTTTTCAATTAGTGTTTTCAGTTTCTTTGTGTAAATACCTAGTAATGGAATTACTGGATCATCAGGTATTTCTATTTATATTTTTTTTCAAGAAACTCTGTACTGTTATCTACAGTGGCTGCACCACTTTATATTCCCCAAATAGTGCATAAGAGTGCCATGAACATCCTCCAACACTTGTTATTTCTTATGTTTTTGATACTAGCCATTCAGACAGGTTGAGGTGATATTTCATTGCAGTTTTGATTTGCATTTTCCTTACAATTAATGCTGTTGAGCATCTTTCCATGTGTCTGTTGGCCATTTGAATTTCTTTTCTTGAAAAATGTTTATTCAGGTCTTCTGCCCATTTTTAATTGGATGATGATGATGCTGACGACTGTATTGAGTTCTGTAGGTTCTTTATATATTCTGGTTATTAATACCTTATTGGATGTATTATTTGGGCAAAGATCTTTTCCAGTCAGTGGATTGCCTTTTTATTTTATTGATGATTCCCGTGGTTGTGCAGTAGCTTTTGATTTTGTGTAGTCCCAATTGTTTATTTTTGTTTTTGTTTTTTCCCTGAGGAGACATATGTAGAAAAATGTTGCTAAGGCCAGTGTCAAACAGATTACTGTCTATGTTTTCTTATAGGAGTTTTATGGTTTCAGGTTTCATATTTAGGTCTTTAATCCATTTTGAGTTTATTTTTGTGCATGGTGTAATTAGTGTTCCAGTTTCATTTTTTGCAAGTAGCTACCCAGTTTTCCCAGCACTATTTATTGAAGAGATTGTACTTTTCCCACTGTATATTCTTCCCTCTTTTATTGTAGAATAAGTGACCATATAAATTTGGGTTTATTTCCAGGCTCTCTGTTCTTTTCTACTAATCTATGTGTCTGTTTTTATGCCAGTACTATACTGTTTTGATTACTGTAGCTTAGTGGTATTTCTTGACATCTGGGATTGTGATACCCCAGCTTTGTTCTTTCTCAAGATTGCTTTGACTATTTGAGGTCTTTTGTGGTTCTATACAAATTTTAGAATTATTTGTTTTAGTTCTGTGAAGAATATATATATATATACAGGCGCCCCTGTGAAGAATATTTTAATATTTTTATGGGGATTACATTGAAACTCTAGATTGCTTTAGGTAATATGGACATTTTAGAAATAGTAATTATTCAGATCCATGAACATAGTCTGTCTTTCCATTTTTTCCTGCCATCTTCAATTTCTTTCCTCAGTGTTTTATAGTTTTCATAGTGTAGGTCTTTCACCTCTTTAAGTTTATTCCTATGTATTTCATTCTTTTTGGTAAAATTGTAAATGTGATTATTTTCTTACTTTCTCTTTCTACTATTTTGTTATTAGTTTATAGAATCACAACAGATTTCTATATATTAATTTTGTAACCTGCAACTTTACAGAATTCATTCATCAGTTACAGTGATGTTTTGATGGAGTTTTTTGAGTTTTCTATGTAAAATATCATGTCATTTGCAGATAAGGTGTTTAACTTCTTCCTTACCAATTTGGATGACTTTTATTTCTTTTTCTTGTCTGATTGCTATGGTTAGTACTTCCACTATTATGTTGAATAAAAATGGTGAGAATGGACATCTTTGTCTTGTTTCTGATCTCAGAGGAAAAGCTCCCACATTTTCCCCATTGAGAATAATGTTAGTTGTGGGATTGTCATACATGGCCTTTATTATATTGAGGTATATTCTTTATAAACATACTTTGCTTAGCATTTTTATCATGAAGGGATGTTGAATTTTTTCCAGTGCTTTTTCTGGATCTTGAAATGATCATATGATTTTTATCCTTCATGTTTTGTTTTTTTTTTTTTAAGATTTTATTTATTCATTTGAGAGAGAGAGAGCAGAAGCAGGGGGAGAAACAGGCAGAGGGAGAAGCAGGGCCCCTGATGAGCAGAGAGCCAGATGCGGGGCTCGATCCCAGGACCTGGAGATCATGACCTGAGTTGAAGGCAGAGGTTTAACCATCTGAGCCACCCAGGAGCCACTATCCTTCATTTTGTTATGTGGTGTATTACATTGGTTGACTTGAGAATATTGCAGTATCCTTGCATCCTCAGAATAAATCCCACTTGATTGTGGTCAGTGATCCTTTTATGTATTTTTGAATGTGATTTGCTAATATTTTGTTGAGGATTTTTGCATGTATGTTCATCAGGGATATTGGTCTGTGGTTTTCTTTTTTCTTTTTCTTTTTGATGTTTTTGGTATCAGGGTGATGCTGGCCTCATAGAATGTATTTGGAAGCTTTCTTCCACTTCTATTTTTTATCATAGTTGGAAGAGAATAGCTATTAGCTTTATTAAATGTTTAGTGGAATTCATTTATGAATCCACTTGTTGCTGAACTTTTGTTTGTTTTTAATTTTTTTTTAAGATTTTATTTATTTATGTGACAGAGAGACAGCCAGCGAGAGAGGGAACACAGCAGGGGAGAGGGAGAGGAAGAAGCAGGCTCCCAGCCGAGGAACCCGATGTGGGACTCGATCCCGGAATGCCGGGATCACACCCTGAGCCGAAGGCAGATGATTAACGACTGCGCTACTCAGGCGCCCCTGTTTTTAATTTTTTTGATTACCAATTTAGTTTCTTTTCTAGTAATTGGTCTATTCACATTTTCTGTTTCTTTTACTTAGGCTTTTAGTAGTTTGATATATCTTTGTATGGTATTTTTTTCTGTTTGTTCTTATGGCTAGATTAAATATTGCTTCTGTGTTTCTTACCTCTCTCTCTCTTTTTTTTTTATTTTAGGATTCCAATTATATAAATATTGCTGTTTCACCATATATTGTATGTCTCTTATACTTTTTGTCTGTATTGCCATTGTTTATCTTCTCCATGTTTTAGTCTGAATATTTTCTTCTGACCCATATTTCACTTCACTAATCTTCTCTTCTCTATTAAATCTAATGTTGACCTCATCTAGTGATATTAAATTTTAATTACTACACCTTTCAGTCCATTGATTTTGTATCATAATCTTTAATTCTTTGCTGAAGTTTTCCATCTTGCCATGTAATTCCTTGAACATATTAATTACAATTATGTTAAAGTTCATGTGTTTTAAGTCTATATCTAGATCTCTTTTGGGTCTGTTTATATTACCTGGCTTTTTCCTTATTATGCACTTATTCAGTTTTCTCTCCTGGTAAACTTGTTAATGTTTAATTAAATGACAGGAGTAGTTTGAGGCTCCGGATTTTATTAACTTCCTGCAGAAAGATTTTACTTTTGCAGGTAGTTAAGATCTAGGCACTTAATTTCAATACAATTAGGGACTAGAGTGATTCTAAGAAGGGTGTGAGTCATTGGGAATTTAGTGAGGTTACCGAAGGAAGGGAAGCCAAGAGTTTCCTCAGGACCTCTTCTCGTGCAATCTGAATTCCAGTGTTATTTTCTTAATGCCGTCTCACTGTAGTTGACTCTACTTAAGAGTTCTTATTCTCAGACACTGCTTCCTACTCAACTTCTCAGATTTTGGTTTCCGATTGGCAAGTGATCCTTAAAGGATAAACTCTATTTCTTCCTCTACTCTCTACTACCACTACAATCAATACTTATGGCCTCAGGGGTATGGGGATTTCCCCCAGACCTACCAATTCTCTAATTCTCTGCACACACCAACCGAGTGTTCAGTTTGATTCTGACCCAATCTACCTGGAGTTAGCATCAGATCTCACAGGTTAAGAATTCAGTCTCACAAGACTGCCCACATTTCAGATGTCAATCTCAAGTCCAGGTAGTTCTTATACTTCTGACTGTCTAGCTATAAATTAGAGATTCCCACAGCTCCTCTTTGTGTTTTGTAATTTACTAGAATGGCTTATAGAACTGAGGAAAACAGTTTACTTACCATATTGCTGGTTTATTATAAAAAGATACAATTCAGGAACAGTAAGACAAAAGAGATGCGTAGAGCTAGGTATGGGGGAAGGAGTGTGGAATTCTCCAGGCATGCCAACTCTCACAGCACTGTATGTGTTCACCAACCTAGAAACTTTCCAAATCCCCTTAGCTTTGTTTTTTTATAAAGGTCTTATAAGTAGGAGTGACTGAATCATTGGCCATTGGTGATTAAGTCAATTTCCAGCCATATTTCCTTTCCTGAAGATTAGTGTATGGGGCTGGAAGTTCCACGTGGTTGACTCCACTGGCAACTAACCTTTATCTAGAAGCCCCCAACCACCAATCATCTTAATAGCATACAAAAAGATACTTACCACTTGGGAGATTTCAAGAGTTTTAAGAGCTGAGTGCCAGGAAACCAGGACGGAAACCAAATATATATTAAATTATCAGACTACAAGGATAAAAGTGGCACCAAAGGTCGCATTTACTTCTGTTAAATGACAAAATTAAATCAAGTAAATTTGGAGATCTAATTGGCTTTATTAAATTATTCATGAATCAGGACCCCATCTAGCAAGTAGAAAGGTACTCTGAGAAGTTGTACAAAATGGAAGTTTTTTATAGATGGAAAGTGGGGGCAAGAAAGTTATTAGAAGAAGAAAAGGATTATTCCAGAGAGGCTGTTTGCTAAAGGACAAAGCAAGGTTTCTTATAATGCAGATTACCTCATTTTTCTGTGGAGGATGGCAAGGAACCAGGTAACAAACTCATAGGTGCTGATGGAAAGAAAAGAAAATCATGACTGATAGGTTAAGGCCATCTTTCTGGGAGAGGTTGAAACTGCAATTTTTAAAAATTTTTTATTTAATTTCCATTTAGTTAATATACAGTGTAATATTAGTTTCAGGTGTACAATTTAGTGATTCAACAATTACATACAACACCCAGTGCTTATCACAAGTGCAGTCCTTACTCTGCATCACCTATTTAACCCATTCCCCCACCCACCTCCTGTCTGGTAACCATCAGTTTATTCTCTGTAGTTAAGTGTCTGTGAAACTTCAATTAGATTGGGTATTAAGCCCTAGTATGGAAACTCCATCTAAGTGACAGCTTTGGGGGCCAAAAGTTTTCTTTTTTAAACTCCTCTGGGCTTCTGTTTTTTTGTTTTTTTTTTTTTCCTGGAAGCTCGAGTTTTTAGGTTTTTGAATTTTCAAAGTTACTTTAGTAGCCTTGTGAGGTCTTCAGACAGATTTGTTATTTGGTCAGACTTTTCTAGTTTTTCTTAATAGAAGCATCCATCTAATCCAGGAGTTTGAGAACAGTGACCTATGTGCCAAATATATCCTGTCATCTGTTTTTAAAAATAAAGTTTCATTGGAGCACAGCCATAGCGAATTGGTTACATATTGTCTATGGATGCTTTCCTGCTGCAGAGACAGACTTGAGACTGAGTTGGACAGTTGTGACAAAGACTTTATGTCCTGTAAAGCCAAACATGTTCACTGCCTGACCTTTTCCAGAATATAACTTGCCAATCTCTGCTCTAATCCAACAGAACCAGATAAAAAAGAACTAAAATTGTTTATTATGTATCTGTTTCTTCTGTTCCTATTGGGAGAATAGCCTTATTGTCGTGGATTTATTTTTTTTAATAAAAAAACATTTAAAACATAATTATTTTCATATCTAACAAAAATTTATGGTAGTTTTTGTTTCCTCCGTCCAAATTTCATCAAATTCTTGTTTATTACAAACAAAATCTGTTTTTCATATTTTGGGCAAATTATTTTAAAACAGAAAATAGCTCAGCAATGAAAGAAATGCCAGGAGACAAATGTTACTTGTAACTTGAAAATATACTACTTATTTATATAATCCAAACAAAACCAGTTTTGTTCACTGAACTTTTAACTAAGTCACAGAATTGTGAACAGAGTGAAATAGCTGGTCTGCCAGTATCTGAATTTGTTTGAATTCTCAGTGCATAGATTACTGTCAAACCACTGGTGTTTCTCTTTCTGAAATTTGGAGTAATATTCTTGAATTAGCGGCAGGTTTTTCCCACTGTCAACCATATTTATGTAAATAATTCTCTGTAATTCCCCTCTAGGAATAACTGAAAAAAGATATGCTAACTCAGATTAAAGCTGCGCATTAGAAGAGGCAAGAAGAGGCAATAAACATTTAAATACACTGACAGTGGATATTTTCTTTATGAGGCATATATTTTGTATGGGACCACAAAATCCTTTTTTTTTTTTTTTTAAGATTTTATTTGTTTATTTGACAGGAAAGAGAGAGAGAGAGAGCACAAGCAGGGGGAGTGGGAGAGGGAGAAGCAGCTGACGCAGGGCTCAATCCCAGGACTTGAGCCAGGATCATGACCTGAGCTGAAGGCAGATGCTTAACTAACTGAGCCACCCAGGCGCACCCCACAAAATCTTATTCTTCACAAGTTAGAAATCTTGAATATATGGTACCATCTGTAATTATATAGTCTTAAGTAATTTGAGACCAAATAGTCATATTAAAGAGTTCTTAGTATATTATATTTGTGTGTGTATATGTATATATACACAAATATAAATATGATATTTGCCTTCTTATGTTCTTGCCTCTGTATGTAGGTTCAGTAATATAGAAAAAAGTAGTATATACAATACTTCTGTTGTGAGTTTGACTCTCAGAATAATGAGAGACACGGTAGGCCTTTTTTCAGAGTTTCAGGTGACAATAAAGACCAACTCCTTAATTAACATTGTGGTTGGACTGGTTGAGTCATAACAGGTTTCTAAACTGTAAAGAATTTCTGGAAGAACATTCTCTTCTTATTTCTACCTTGTTAGCACAGTCCACCAAAGAAGCCAACAAATAATTGGGCAAATGAAATACTCTTCCTAGTGCCCCGTTGAGTTTCAATTCTAGATGGGACTCTAAATATGAATCTCAGTTCTGCCGCTTAAAAACTGGGTAACCCAGGGGCACCTGGGTGGCGCAGTCGTTAAGCGTCTGCCTTCAGCTCAGGGCGTGATCCCAGCGTTTTGGGATCGAGCCCCACGTCAGGTTTCTCCACTAGGAGCCTGCTTCTTCCTCTCCCACTCCCCCTGCTTCTGTTCCCTCTCTCGCTGGCTGTCTCTGTCAAATAAATAAGTAAAATCTTTAAAAATAAATAAATAAATAAATAAATAAATAAATAAATAAATAAAAAGTGGGTAACCCAGAGCAGGTAACTTTTCTTTCTCCTGTGGATTAGAATAGTATCTACTTCATAAAATTAAATGAGATACATGCAAAGAACATATTAGTCACTGAAAAAAATTGTGATTTTTTCATTATGATCATCACCACCACCACCTGTACTATAATACTTCCAAAATTTTTACTGTGAGCTCAAAAATTTATTATTGTTATAACTTTTTCATTCTTTTAAATATGAGTATGATTCATGTAGCGAGCTGCATTTTTTTCTGTCACTGTATAATGAATTTCATTACCCAGCTAGCCTTTTCTCTATGATCAGTACATTCCCATTATCCCTTTATACAGTATTTGAACTTTTAAAAAATTGCCCTTCTAAATGTATTTTTAAGCCAAGGATATAATTTTAATTGTTTATTCTTGCTGTCCTTATTTTTAATGAAAAGTTAAGAAAGTATTCACTTGATATAATTTAAGACACATATATGTCATTGTATGTAGATTTTACTTTAAAAATGGTAAGCAAATAATGAACTTTACTTAATGATCTGCCTTCTAAGGGTTTAATAGTTCAGTACACTGATATATGACATGTACTGATATATATTATTTACTTTGAAATGTATCAGAGAAAAGATGGATTAATAGCTAGATAGAGAGATAGATGAATATATACTTATACATACTCATCTGTGTGTCATGCCGCAGCTGTAACAGAATCTTAATTGTGGAACTAGGGATAGATATATGTGTATTCACCATATAATCCTTTTACCTTTTACTTATATTTTATATCTTTCATAATAAACTGTTGGGGGGGATGTACTGAACATGCTTGAATCCAAGTAGTTTTTCGTTATACAAAATAAATTGGCTATTTTAACATATCAAAATTTCATCCTTAATGGGGAAATAATAGAACTTCTGGAGATATTAAGGAAAATATGCCATAGGAACATACCAAATTGATATAAGCTATTCTTTAGATTATATCTTATCTAATAACCGTGTAGTCACATAAGTCATGCAAACTATATAAGTCATAACATGATATATGCCAATTTTGTTGGCTATATTGAAATAGGAAAATAAGGGTAACATTAACTAATAGTTTTCCCTAAATTTATGGGATTTATGATAAAATAAATTAATATTTGTTTTTTCTAACTTCATTCTAAAATGGGGTTTAGATGAATTTTAAAGCAGAGTCACAAAGTAAAGTTTTGAGCCAAAGTAGAAATGATGGATGCAGCCTGTTGCCCTGTACAAATGGGCTGCTGTCCAATCCTACCTCATGCACAGTGTAGCCTTTTAAAGGATTCTGCAATCTCAGAGCCCTTTGTTCTGAAGAAAAGATTAACAGCAGCCATACTCTCAGTTTTGAAGGGGAAAAAACACTTTATTTATATTATAAAAATCTAACAAAAACAGAAGAAAAGGGAAACCTACACAGAGATGAGGGCAATAGTAAGCAGTAAAGGAGAATAAGACAGAGCTACATCAAATTGGTACTGACAACATCCAACCTCATTAGCTGGGGACGCTCCTTGGAGACAGCCAGACTGGAGTTCTGCTTGAGAGGCCTGGGCTGAGCGTTCCTCCCCTCAGGTGAGACTTCCAACTGACCGTCCCCATAAGGGCCATATTTGTAGGGCAAATGACAGGGTCTGAAGTTAAACATTTGTTTGTCTACATGCAGTTTGGAGCAAGCTGCACTCCTATGTTATCATGTCTTTACATATTCAAGGAGCCTGGACTAGGTGTGCCCAGATTCCATTCTGGGGGGCCAGCCCAGCCTGGAGCCAAAGGGGAGGCAAGGCAAAATTTATAGCTCTTGGTGTCCAGACCAGAAGGGCCAGTTCTGACCTGGAGGCCAGCTAATGTCGACTAATCAGGCTCCCAAGGTCACTTATGCAGCACAAGTCTCACAAACAAATTCTTTAGCCTACCTGCGTCTGTGCAGGTCGGGATGGTCAGTTATGCAGGACAAATCACAGAAACCTCCATCCATAGAATACACCCTTCCAATCTTTTAGATGCAAAATAGTATATTAATAATTGCCTTCAGTTTTAAGATGGGGAGTACATAATATAACTGTATATAAAAAATTTGATAGTGTTCAATAAAGGTAGCAGGTCTTGTTGCTACCTTCTTGGAATAAATAAGTACAGCACTTCTGGTGATTAAAATAAAGGAAGCAACATTCACTTGATTTCTGATGTACCGTATCTCTTAAAATCATTCATATTATTTAAATCGAGTGATAACCACTTTCATTCCTGTATTACTTCCTTCCCTTAATTCTAAACAAATTGTAACTTACCTAGAGAATACCCTTTGATGGTTTGTTTATTCATCTTTTTCGTTGTTCCTTTGTTGCGTGATTTTTAAAGCTGCTTTAGCATTTAGAATACTTGGCAGTCAGTTATACCTTTATCCTATTAATCACAAGAATCCCAATTGGAACAGAGTTTTGCAGATCTTTTTTTTTTTTTTCCTTCTATGTTTCAAGAGTGTGCAGTTGCTTTTCTGCAGCTCCCAGGGGAGAATTAGCAAATATGTTTGTGGCTATTTACTAGAAAGGTAATAAAAGAATAAAATAGAAGACACAATGGAAATGCTTCCTATGAGGAGAAATTAAACTAATAAGGATTATTTAACCAAAAAGAAAGAAAGTTGAAACACAATATTCAAGGAAATGGACTTAACTATATCATGTTACGATAATATGTTGCCTATAAAGGAGACCTTCCCAGTGCTCAATGATAGTTTTTAAACTCTGGCAGAAAGGTTGTGGGTTAACTCCAAAATTTCCTAAAATATCAGTGTGTCCCATGTGTGATCATTTTGATCGGTCTTAGTGAAAATTATGAAAACCCAGAAATTTTATGCACCTGCTTTTTGTTCTTTATAAAGTATAAGTTCTGGGACACTTGAGTGGCTCTGTCGGTTCAGCGTCTGACTCTTGGTTTTGGCTCAGTTTATGATTTCAGGGTCTTGAGACTGTGTGCGGCATGGGACTCCACACTCAGTGCGGAGACTGCTTGAGAGTCTTTCTCCCTCTCCCACTGCTTCTTCCCCTGCTCACACATGTGCTCTCTCTCTCTCTCTCAAATAAGTAAATAAAATAAAATCTTTATAAAATAAGTTTAGCAATATGGAATTTAAAAATGTTAACACAATGCAGGAAATATCAGAAAATGTATTGCCTTGTTGAATAAACAGAAAAAGGTAGCTTTGCCTCAATCCCACATAAAAAAATATATATGTGTGTGTGTGTGTGTGTGTATACGTATGTATGTGTGTATATATATATGTATTATATATATATAATATATATATATATATTTTAGGTCTTTCCTAAATGACAGTTGATCGGCTGTAAGAGCTGACTTGTTTCTCCTAAGTTACCCTTTTATGGGGAAAACAAAAAAATAGCTCAACTAGGTGTCAGAGCATTAATGTTCCAGTACAGGCTCTGCTGCTTACTGACTCTGTTATCTGGGATAAATCATTTTATTTTTGCATCTAATTTTTTACTCATTATGCTAATTGATCTCTAAGATTTTCTATTTGTATCATTCTGTGATTAAATTTTTAAAAAATGAATGTTTTTTAGTCTACTGTATTAGGCATATTAAATGCATTCTCCCAAAGTGATAACACACATTCCAATGGAATTATTTATTCAGTTGGAAAAATCTTGTAAAGTGCACAGTATCTAAACTAAATTTGATTTTTATTTCCATGTAGCTAGTGTACGTAACTAGGAAAGAAAATAAATTATAAATAATTAAAACCTGTTTTTAGGAAAACAAGTTTTTTAAGTAAACTCTACCGCCAACCTGGGGCTCTAATTCACAACCCCAAAATGAAGAGTCACATCTTGTACTGAATGAACCAGGCAGGTACCCTAGGAAAAAGAATTTTAATGAAAGCCAGTAGTCTTACTAAATCTATTACTCTTATACCTACTCTGCTGTCCCTGCTACAAGTTATGCATTGAAGTAATATCACTGACACAGGATCTAGTATCTCAGGATCCAGGATGCCTCTTAAATCATGTTTTCTTTCTTTGGTAGTATTGTTATTATTATTCCTTAGAAATTCTCAGGTACGAAAATAGTATTCTAATACCATAAAGAATGGAATATTTATTTTAGAAATTGAGATTCCTAATTGGCAGTAGCTTGGCATTCTTTTGTTGCTATGACAGAGGATATGGGATAATCATTTTGCATTGATTTTCTGATTTTTGGCATGAAACTAAAATAGATACCCTGTGCCCTTTCATATGCAGTACTTTGTTAGTGTAGTGGTGTGTCAACATTTGAAACCTAAAGGAGAAAACAAAACAAACAAAAAAAAGTTTTGGTAAATACTTGGGAACATTCTATACTTCTCTTTTTTTAAATCCTTGGTGGTGGTGGTGGTTGTTGTTATTGTTGTTGCTTTAATGTAGGTCACGTTATCTTTGCTTTATAGATGAGTAAATTGAAGTCCAGGCAAGTTCACTGTTTTGCTCAAGTACCCAGGCAATAGGTAGTAAAACCTAGATTAGAATATGCCTGCTTGATTCCAAAGCCAAAAATACTTGTGCTACATAGGTATTCCAGCTCTGCATAAAAGTCACCTGGTGAACCTTTAAAATATCAATGATTTGAATGTTCAGAACCAGTTGAGAATTATTAAATTATACTATTTTTCAAAATTTTTGAAATATTTATTTTAACATAATTTAAAGATACGTAAGTCAAATTCAAGACATAACTTGCCAATTATTTTATTCCCCATAGTAATACAGTGTTGAAGGACAGATGTTTAGCTGTGTTTGTATGACTAAGATAAAATAATAATGTGTTGTTATGATTATGACATATCCAAATGTCAAGAATGAGTATTTCCACTTTCAGTTACAAAATTTCTAATATTATTTTCCAGTTGTTTGAAAGCAAAACTAATGCCTAAGAATGTAAGTTACTTGTGCACACTACCATTTTAAAGATAGGAATTGGTTTTCTGGTTCAGAGATGAAATATATATAAATAAAAATGAAAACCCAGTGTACAAGGGATTCTATGCGCAGAACTAATTTGTGACATTCATTTTTGAGACTAATGTTTAGGAGTCACAGGATTACCTTAAAAATAGCAATGTTATGAATATAATAGAAATATGAAATGAATACAATGTTGTCTATGTACTTCATTATTTACTAATGATATAACATGATGATTTCTCATTTAATTACAAATTTCCAGCTAGATGGCAAGCAATTCAAAAGGGGATTTAATGTAATGATGTAATTTTGTGATTAGTGTGTTTCCCTTAAACTTTCAGTCATAAATTATATTTTAATTTGGGAACGTGTTCACACAGCATCAACATGGGATAAATTCTTACTATATGCTGATGGAAAAGGGAATTTTTTTTTTTGCTAAAAGCATTAAAGCAATTTTGTTGATAGAATTTATTAGCACCGTGCTTTGTATCTTTTTATACTACCGTGTGGTTTCTATTAATTGTTATAATAATAATAAAATAAACCTATGAATTGACACACTTGGATGATTGATACATGTCTATTTATAAAGTTGCCTCAGAAACTGACACATTAATAACATTTTTGGCATAAAGTAACGTGCTTTTACTGAATTTTAGGCTGTGACAAAGTAGATCTTTGCCGAGATTATTACATTAAAAATGAATCTTGCAAAATTCATGTCCATGTTCAGTGAATTTATTTTTCCATTTCTCTTATCTTTTTATTAAATTACTTTCCAACATAATTTTATTGAATGCCTACTAAATTCAAGTACTCCTTTAGGTGGTAGCATATAGTATGGCTACAATCCGTAGGATGGCTAGTAGCAAAATAACAAGGAAGAAAAACATTAAACAAATACTTCTCAATATCAAGTATGTTGTGTGTTTTCTGAGCTTTGGGACATTTAGCAATAATCCAGGGGGAGGGAGGGATTTTGAGGACTGAAACATGCTGAGACATAGGGGTGAGAGAAGAGTATTTCTGAATGAGGGAATTACCATTCTAAACGCATTGAGGCAAGTTGTTTAGAAAGCAGTGGTATATTAGTTTTCTACTGCTGCTGTTACAAATTACCACAAGCTCAGCAGCTTCAAATAACAAAAAATTATTATGTCACAATTCTGAAGGTCAGAAGTCTGGGGTGGGTGTTTGTCTGGTTTCTCTAGTTTAGGTTTCACAAGGCCAAAATCAAGGTGTCAGCAGCCTGGGCTCTTAACTGGAGGTTCTGAGGGTGAGGAGGATGGGGGAGGAAATCCATTTCCAAGCTCCTTCAGGTTGATGGCAGAATTCATTTGTGGCTCCAGGGCTGAGGTTCCCATTTCCCTGCTGGCTGTCAGCCAGAAACCATTCTCAGCAACTTTAGGCCTCCTGCATTCCTTGTCACATTGAAAGTTGCTGCCTCCAACAGAGCAAGGAGTCTTTCTTACCCATTGTAGACCTCTGACTTCCCTTCCTGCCATACCTCCATTTCTGCTTTTATCTGGGAAGAAGCTCTGCTCTTCAGAGCCCATGTAATTATATTGGGCTTACTGAGGTAATTTGGGATAATCTCCCTATCTTAAAACCAACTGATTAGTGATTTTAATTGCATTGGCCAAATCCCTTTGCCATGTGATATAGCATATTCATAGGCTTGACACTATGGGCATAGATCAGGGGGCCAAAATTCTGCCTACCACAGGGGATGGGAATTTCATGGCAGCTAAAGAGAGCAAGGAACTTACTGGCTTGGTTGTTGTTTAGGTAAATTTGGACATTGTAGTCACTCAAATGATGACAGGGTTGTAGAGGAGAGAAAAACTAAAGTCAAGTGAATAAGTCTCTAGGAAATGAAGAGTGATAACCTAGAGACTGGCAGTTAATAGACACAGGATGGGTAGAGGAAGACATGAGCTTCACAGATTAGAGAAATATTGCAGACTGTTAATCAGGAAGTTGTACTGGAGTGCCCTATCAAGTGCTGAAAACGAGATACCTCCAACTGAGGGAACACAGGAAAATCCAAGTGCTTGGGAGAGAGTCAGGGTTTAGATAGGTCAAACGCTGAACTGGGTGTTCTTACGGTTTATGACTTTGAGGAGTCCATTTGCAATGGCACAGTGTTTCTAGGGACAAAATAGGGAATTTGAGAGAGAAGCACAATCGGGAATGGATCAGGAGAGAGAACACAAATTTCACCAGGGGAATGGAAGCATTGGAGAAAATTGACAGAAAGTAGGGGTGAAGGGAAGTGAATCAAGTTGACTACAGATTTCCCAAGAAGATAAGAAATCTAATGATCCCTTGATAGTGAATACATTTCTTTGAGTAATTATTAAGTGATCAGCAAAGGAAATCCAGTAGCTGAGAACTTCATGGTTTTCAGTGGTGGGTGGTAGAGTTGGTACCAAGCAGATTTCAAGGACTGCGAAGTCTAGAGCATGTATGATTCAAGTCAGTCATTTGTTTCCTTCACTATTCGTCATGTCTTATGAGAGTCAGTACATAAGATTAAGAATACAAACCGTGGCTCTGGTGTGTATGGGTTTCAGTCTTGGCCTTGTAATTGTGCCCAAGTTACTTAAATTCTCTGTGCCTCAGATTCTTCAGCCACGAAGTGGAAATGATGACAGTAGTGACTGTTTCAGTTGGGTACTTTAGAAAATCAAATGAGTACATGGCCCATTGTGAGCATTTGTAACCGTTAGCTATAGCTATTTAATGTTCACTTATACAATTTTTTTTACCTACTTATATAAGATTTAAATATTGTGGAGCATGCAAGATAAACTATTTCTCAGACTAGATAGAGATCCATGCTAAACTGAATAATTTTATGTCATTTTGGTTCAATTGTGCTACCTAAGAAACACGATATTAACCTTAGATAAGTATATATTATTGCTTGTGTGTTCTGGTGGAGCTGCACAACTTAGTGGATAGGAAACTAGGTTACAGTTTTAAGTGATTGTGGTAGATTTGAAAATGCCAATCCAAGTAAAGTTGCCTGAAGGATTGTTTTTTCTTTCATAAAAAGAACCATGATCTTCTAGATGTAATACTCTTGAGAAATGTATTTGTCATTAAAAACAAAGGAGTTCAAATGATTTTCTAGGTATAATAGTCACCATAAATATCTACTGTCACCTGTATAGAGGCAGAAGAAATATGCTGTCACTTCTGTTAGTGGAAAACTGTCCATCTCTTTTCCAGCTTCCTCCTCCAATCACCCTTCCATGGAGAATTACCCTTGTACAACTCAATTTGTAGCACAGTAAAAAGTTTTTATTTTATTTTATTTTATTTTTTTAAAGATTTTATTTATTTATTTGACACAGAGACAGCCAGTGAGAGAGACAGCCAGCGAGAGAGGGAACACAAGCAGGGGGAGTGGGAGAGGAAGAAGCAGGCTCCCAGCAGAGGAGCCTGATGTGGGGCTCGATCCCGTAGCGCCGGAATCACGCCCTGAGCCGAAGGCAGACGCTTAACCGCTGCGCCACCCAGGCACCCCGAGAGCAGAAAGTTTTTAAGATAAGGAGGCATTTCCTAAAATGCTAGCCTACTGCCATTTAGGATTAGTTCCAACTGTACAGTTGACAATTTGAAACTTCTTAGATGCTCATTTTTATGCTACATGAGTTGGATGTTAAGAATTCATTCTAATTTACTACTTTACAAAGAAAATATTTTAAATGCATTAGAGTATTAGATGCTGAATCTGATTTTTTAATAAATGATTTCAAAAGGATATAAAAATCATTTACAGGGGATGTGAGAAGAAATGTGTTTTTAAATTAATTAAAATAGTTAATGTCAATAGATTAAAACACTTCCAAAGAATATTGATGTCAGATATCAAGTGATTGGTAATTGTGATTTTGGTCATTGTGCTTCTAGATTAACTTTTTCTATTTGTAACTATAAAATTAATACTATCACTTCAGCATATTTTGATTGGACTGCAGGTTTTTTTTTTAAATTGGTATGTACAAGGTACTTTATTAACCATTTTAAAGGATGTAAAAAGTATTCAATTTAGTTTCTGCCTTAAGGTCCTAATACAACTAAAGGGATGAATGATGTACATACATAACAATTGTCAAAGGTACAGTATAGTAAGGACCATATTCTGCAAAGCAGAGTAGAGGATAAGACAAGATGCAGTACCAGAAATTTGCCAGTCAAAACTCTCTTTTATATTGCAGATAGACAATGGAAGTATTAAGTGGGAGAATAGGATATAGAATGTATAATATAATCAGAATATAGTAAACTCTATAAGGAATATTTTTATAAATATATGTATACAAATAGAAAATACTAGAGGAAAATGTCTAAAAGCGTAATTGCTCATTGATTATCTCCATTTTGTTTCCTCAAGATAAGGGGGTGAAAGAAGTTAGAAGGGATGGAGGCGGTCTATAAGCATCAAAGTGGGCATCTGCTGGAGTCTCTATTCTGCCTGATCGGATGGGGACAGGGGACTCTATAGCATCACTTTTACCATATAGTTGGTCCCACCTTGAGGCACAGAGGCTAGTGGTTTGTACCTGTATGTATCAGTTATTGACTTTGGGTAGGGAGCTGGTAATCTCAGAAGTAAAGCAGTTTCCCATAGGCTAAGAGAAATTCTCCAGAGAAGGAAGCAGCTATGAACCTTTTGCAGCTAACACTCATATTAACTAGATCTATAAAGGGGGATGGTCAGACAGCACCAAAAGTGTTCAGAATATATTATTGAGCAATCAACAGCATACCTATATTTAATCTCACACACACGTGGACAAACACAATGTTCAATCATTAAACAGTTAGCAAGTACCTATTAACTATTGAAAATGAATAGTGAACTGGTATAGGTTAAAAAAAAGAAAGAAAGAAAACACAAAAACACTATAACCTCTTTCTTTATTCAGAAAGATACCAACATCTCTGGAGGCAGTAGTCAAATATATCCTTATTTATGTATAATAGGTTTTGTGTTAAAGTAATGTACTATATTCAACTATTGTAGAAGGACAATGAAGGACTCAACTCTTGTTACTTGCTGTTTATATATTTTAAGTGTACCCAGAAAATAATAATAATAATAATAATAACAATAATAATAATGGATTTTTTTTAACTTAAAACTTTAAGCCTCACTTCTCTGAAAAATTCAACTGTGTGGAATATCTTGCTTCTAATGGAATGCTATGTAAACTACATATGCCCACATAGCTCTGCCTATGACATGCCATGTGTAATAACGTCTCATTTACCCAGTTGCCACTTATTTCCAATCTTACAATAATTAAACCATGATCTGGATCATCAGTATTTGAAAACAATACATGAACTCCTGAGAGTCCCACTAAAGAGAACAAAACGCCTTGCTGGCTTTAGCACGTATACCCTGCTGTTGGGAAACACAGAATTAAAAACAAAATATTTTCCCAACTCAGAGATCCTCTCTACAAAGGTAATAGAGAAAGAAAATAGTTCTATTACTGAGTAAGCATTAAACCAGAAGGTGAAGCATATCGCAGGCAATCCACAGAGAGCACAAAGACAGGAATCTCACTCTTTTAGGCAGTCAAGTGGATACAACCCATTATGTACCTGTTTTCTAAATAAACCATATCTAGGCTTCCAGTAAAGGAAACTTGACAACATCATATTTGTCACACATAGTTCATCCTGAATTTACCTGGTAATTGGTGTGGCCATCTGTGTTAATCAGTTGGCTTTATCCAGGAGAGAAACAAACTTTTCATATCTTTTATGGCATGAGGTAGTTTTTCAGCTTTGAGAAAGGTGCCCAAAAAGTTGGGCAACTACTGTCCCATGGAAACTGGTGAATAGGGTGCTATCTCCGTTGATGTCTACATTTCAAGGAGATGGCTCCCAGGTCTCTGAGAAAGAAGTCCCTGGGTCTCAAAGCTGACAAAGGCCTATCTAGCTTACAAAAAGATTTATATAGATTTCAGAAACAGGAAAAAGTACTTACAATTATAAGTTTACTAAAGTGAATTCTCTAAGAAAATGGAAGAGAAATCCCTTCTATTATTTTCATCGGGGGAATTAAGCCTCTTACTTTTAATTGTTACTTGTCCTTACACTGCTCATGGTGAAGCTCCCTAGGCCCCAGGGGAATCATTTACTCTGACTTATGATGTAGTTCTGTAGTTTCAGTTCCCACAGCACATTGTACATTATCTGGGATTCAGGCTTC
This sequence comes from Ursus maritimus, assembly GCF_017311325.1. Classification (NCBI taxonomy): domain Eukaryota; kingdom Metazoa; phylum Chordata; class Mammalia; order Carnivora; family Ursidae; genus Ursus; species Ursus maritimus. Next base: position 10,524,389 of record NW_024426996.1, on the reverse strand, counting down.
TTGTTGGAGATAGATATGTTCACTACAGAATGATGAAGGGACAGCTGTCATGTCTGACCGTGAGTGAGGAGACAATACTTATAAAAAGTAGATAGAGAAGTATGAAAGGAAGCAAAGAGGAAGGGAGAGAGTAGGAAGAAGGAAGCAGTCAGGAACCTTCTAGTGGGAAGAAACTGTCCCACCACCTGGGGAGCTGCTGAGGGCGTGGTTTTATTACCACACAAAAATTAGAATTGACTTTTAAGAATATATCATTATGATCACTCAGTTGTTTAATACTTGTAAACTACAGGCAGTCTGGAGGTTGCTTTGAAGTCACATTCTTGATATCTTGAATGATGCCTTTTGACCATGTCTCCTTCAGGTTTCTGTAAGAAAGTGCAGTCTGTAAGTGAGTAGTGGTTGCTTTTTATAAGGATTAGAGGTTGGTTGCAAACTGTTGTGTGTGTGGATAAGTCACCCCCAGGAAACATCAGGGAACACTGATTCAGATGAAAGCAAAGCAATTTCTTTATTGCAATTATGAACAAAATGTTTTTGTCTTACATTACTTTTTTTTTTAAGATTGTATTTATTTATTTGAAAGAGAGAGCATGAGTTGAGGCGGCAGGGAGGGACAGAGGGGAAGGGAGAGGGAGAAGCGGACTCCCCACTGAGCAGTGGGCCCACCGCAGGGCTCAATCCCAAAACCCCAGGATCATGACGTGAGCCAAAGGCAGTGCTTAACCGACCGAACCATCCAGGCTCCCGAGTCTTATATTATTATGGCTGTTTTTCAGTGGGTGGTTTAGAAAGTGTGACATATGCTTAACAAAGTAGATGCACACAGTCTCTGAAAACAAAATGGATTCAAGTCCCAGCTCTGCCATCCATACACTGTGTGACCTTGAGCAATTTATTTCAACCTCTCATATCACAGTTTCTTTATTTTAAAATGGTAATTATTAATAGTCTTTGCCTCATAGAACTGTGATGAGGATTAAATGAGTTTCCAGAGAGAGAGGTTGTCAAAACAAATCAACAAATATAAACTGTTATTTATAAACTGTTACCTAGAGTGCAAGTCTTACTTTAACCTGGCAATAATCTGTGCTTTAAATATTTAAGGAAGAAAAAAGGAGGGGTGATATTTGTCTAGAAAAATTTCTAACCAAAATACATGTTTTTTAATCACATGTTGAAAGTATTCTCTCTAAATATAGAAGAAAAAAATAATATGTTGTATAATATCATATATTGTCAATGTTTATTATACAGCTAATTGTAGCCAAGTTTATTTTATAGATTCACAAAATATGAGAAATCCTAGAATTGTTCAATTATTATATTGCATACTTGAAACTAATAACACTGAATGGCAATTATACTTACATAAGTAAATAAATAAAATACACACACAAAAGATGTCATATCAGTACTTTTTAGTTTCATTATCATGAACTCAATTTCATGATTTTGAATGTTAGTGTATATTATATAGTTAGGCCAATTTTTCTGCTTTCGCTGACATATTTTGATATCAATGATGTGTTTAAAGATTTTTGTGTAAGGGCACCTGAGTGGCTCAGTTGTTAAGCATCTGCCTTCGGCTCAGGGCGTGATCCTGGCGTTCTGGAATTGAGCCCCACATCGGGCTCCTCCGCTATGAGCCTGCTTCTTCCTCTCCCACTCCCTCTGCCTGTGTTCCCTTTCTCGCTGGCTGTCTCTCTCTGTGTCAATTAAATAAATAAAATCTTAAAAAAAAAAAAAAGACTTCCATGTAAATATATATAATCCGATACATTATAATATGTATATTTATATTCTGTTCCACATATTAGCACATATTTATCTTGGACTGAATTCAGTAGTGAAAAGTGCACAAACTTCACAGAACTCAGGAAAACAATGGGTTTTTAGAATTTTTTTCTTCTATTGCCATCTTGGAAAATAAAGGGAAGAAATGTCAAAATGTTCACGATTTTTCCCTTTCTTCCCCTACGATCTTCCTAGTTCTTATGTTCCATAGATGAGAGAAATCATATGATAATTGTCTTTCTCTGCTTGACTTATTTCACTTAGCATTATCTCCTCTAGTGCCGTCCATGTTGCAGCAAATGTTGAGAACTCGTTCTTTCTGATAGCTGAGTAATATTCCATTGTATATATGGACCACAACTTCTTAATCCAGTCATCTGTTGAAGGGCATCTCGGTTCCTTCCACGATTTAGCTATTGTGGACAATGCTGCTATGAACATTGGGGAAAAAAAATGTTCAAGATTTTTAAGTATTGTCTTAAGAAAGCAAAAGTCTACATGCCCACTACTGTTTACACTAGACTGAATAAAAATAAATTATTTCTTAAGTTTTTATATTTGGCTGAACTCTCAGTGTTAAAAGCTGTTGAGCAAGTGTGAAGTAAGCTTTCCCCTGTCTTTTTGATGTCCCAACATAGGTGCTAGGTGACCTGCAGCTATTCTCTTCTTACTCTGATTCAGCAGACTTGGGGTAGGTAAATAATCTTAGAGACTACAAATATGTGTATATATATGCATATATAATTATTATGCATTTTTTAAGATTTTATTTATTTATTTGACAGAGAGAGAGAGACAGCCAGCCAGAGAGGGAACACAAGCAGGGGGAGTGGGAGAGGAAGAAGGAAGCTCCCAGCAGAAGAGCCTGATGTGGGGCTCGATCCCAGGACTCTGGGATCACGCCCTGAGCCAAAGGTAGATGCTTAATGACTGAGCCACACAGGCGCCCCTATAATTATTATGTATTTATACATATATATACATATATATATATATATATATATATGTATATATATGTAATGCTTCCCCAAATAGCTTTAGAAACAAATCTACTTTGCACTTTAAATGCATAATTCTGTGTATTTTGATTTCATCATAAATTGTGCCTATGCTAAAAATAATAGTCATTATTCTTAAAATTTATCAAGTTAATTAGATCCTTAGATCCTTTCAGATTTAAAAAAAATACTTTGTTTTTTGTGTAGAATGACAACAGGTTTTTTTTTTTTTTTTGGTTTTTGTTTTTGTTTTTGTTTTTGTTTTTGTTTTTGTTTTTTACCAGGTATAATGTAACATGGAAGAGTAAATGTGTTCTTTTCCCATATCTTAACATTGCAGAAAGTTATTTCTCCAAAAGATTTGTGTTAGTTAGGATCGGCTAATTATGTGTCAGTAACAGATTATTACAAAATTTCAGTGGTTTAAGCTAACAAAAGTTTACTTCTTGCTTTTGTTGCATGTCAGTTATGTAGCCAGGGGTCTGTTGCATAAAATCATTCAGGATCCCAGACTATGGGAGGTACCATATATCTTGTAGCTGCATCTTGTTGGTCACCACCCCAGCAAAAGGGAATATATGGTGAGTTCATGCCTGTTCTTCACGGCTTTATCCCAGAGGAGGCATACTTAATTTCAGTTTGTAGCCCTCCAGCCAGAAGTTGTTCCAAAGCCTCACCTAACCAAGGGAAATCAGACAGAAGTGGTTACTGGTGAGCACTAGTAATGTCTACTGACATGTGAGGGCTCATTTTGCCTTGAATATGTGTAGCAGTTTGTGTCTCAGAACTTGGTGAATACTGGCTGCTAGTGTACTGTCCTGTTTTATTAAGTACTAAATACTTCTAAATTCAGAATTAATTTTAATCATTAAATTTTGAAAGTATTTTCATTTTTTTAATGTTCTTGGTAATCAAATTTTTTTAATAATAATTTTTTATTATGTTATGTTAGTCACCATTCAGTATATCCTTTGTTTTTGATGTAGTGTTCCATGATTCATTATTTGCGTATAACACCCAGTGCACCATGCAATATGTGCCCTCCTTACTACCCATCACCGGCCTATCCCAGTCCCCCACCCCCCTCCCCTCTGAAGCCCTCATTTTGTTTCCCAGAGTCCATAGTCTCTTGTGGTTCATTCCCCCTTCTGTTTACCCCCCCTTCATTCTTCCCTTCCTTCTCCTACCTATCTTCCTGCTATTCCTTATGTTCCATAAATGAGTGAAACCATATGATAATTGTCTTTCTCTGCTTGACTTATTTCACTTAGCATAATCTCCTCCAGTCCCGTCCATGTTGCTACAAATGTTGGGTAATCGTTCTTTCTGATGGCTGAGTAATATTCCATTGTATGCATGGACCACATCTTCTTAATCCATTCGTCTGTTGAAGGGCATCTTGGCTCCTTCCACAATTTAGCATTTTTTAATACTTTGACAATTATAATCCTTCAAAAGTTATATTTGGACATGCAATCACAATAAATGACTGCATTGCTTAATGGCAATCATATATATTATTCTTAGTTAATCCACATTTTCCACACTTCTTTATACATCATAGTTTTTTTAATACATACCAAAAATGTGGATTGACTTTCACTTCTCTCTGAGTAATTTCAAATTGTAATTTTAAAAATCTGACCAGTTCCTAAATAATGTCATTATGAAAAAAAAAAATATTGCAGGGAAAATTAACAATTTGTGCAAGGGAAATTGTTTTAAAATAGATAAGCTGTAATTAAATTTCTTTGGAACCAACACTTTTTATTTACAAAAAATATGCACTTAAAATATTTTCTATTATAATGCTTAATTATGATTGTATTTTTAACCTATTAAAGGAAAATAGCATACTCATTTGAATTAAGAAAAAATAGTATATCCTTAGAGAAGGTAAATGTAAAAAAATATATATAATGCTAATTTTTTTAGGTTTGGCTAAAATTAATTTAAAAGTATAGTGTCTCGAGTAATAAATTAATGAGAGATTATATGTTTGAAAAGTCTGAAATTGTCATATAAGGCATGTTTCTCTGACAGAAAGAGCGGATAGAACAAAATAATTGCTATCTTCTTTCAGTCTTCTTCTCTAGCATATTTTTAAGCTTTCAGTGGTTGATAGCAATTATACCAAGGATGCATTCCCAGAGCCTCCAACCTGTCATCTTTTGTTTTGTTTGTACTCAGAAGAATGCTCTGAGTTCGGTTGATTCAGTGATTGTGTTTTGAATTAACAGGTTCACATTATCTTCTAAAATTTAAAATAAAGTCTTATAACATTGCCAAATTAGAGAAGTAGTGATCATACTTAAAATTTTATGTAACACAGGACTGTATTTATGTTGCTTCATTTTCTTTATTTTGGGATATAATCACTTTCTTTAAGAAAATGTGTTGTGTCTGGGAAAAAAAGGTTTGAAATTTGTTTCCTTTAACTTTACTGAGCTTTAATTTTCTTGTTTCCAAAATGAGATTATAAATCTCATTTGAGGATCAAATGGTATAATAACATGGTACCTGCAATGGTATACCACTTAAAAAAAAAACCATTCTGTCCATTATTTTTGTTCTTACTGTTTAAGCCTGCGTTCAAGTTTATAAATTCTTAGAACTAGAAAAAAAAAATTGTGAAGTCTGGTGATTTCTTTATACTTTGTATTTTAAATTATGTTTGTTAGTTTTGATAAATGTATGTTTCCCGGTTTAGAATTGTAGAGTCAAGGAAAAATAGAAAACAATAAAATGGGCTAGGCTAGAGTTGTTCATTAATATTATTACTTTTATAGACAGTAATAGGTGTTTATGGTTGTATTTGTAATTTGGATACAACTCTACCCACTGATAATCTACAAATCTATGATCTGAAAATCATAGAAAACCTCAGCTTAGCTTGTCAAGCAGTGTCCACAAACAGTAGTCTGAGGTAGGATGACCTTCAGGCACAGTGGTCAATAATGTCATCCAGTGCCTGAGTGCTTTGCAGCATTCTACCTTGTCACAGGTAATGACATGAACTTCAGGCTAGTTACAAGATGGCAGCAGCATTTCCAAGCTATACTTCCAAACACAGCCACATCCTAATAAGAAGAAAAATCTGTAATTCTTTGTGTTTTGCTCTTGAGATTGAAGAAACTTTCCCCCAGAAACCACAGTGTATTGATCAGCATTATCCCATTCCTACAAACAAAACAAAACAAAACGAAACTGAAAGCAGAGCAATATTGTCACTCATTTAGGAATATAATGGATATCAGGATGACGAGCAATGACATCACTAACGGCCACATGTTTAGCTACCCTGCATACAAATGCACATTCTTCCCATGCACAGGCACTTCCAGAAGTGGCCATGCCTATCTGAAATACGTTTATACCTTCCCCCAAAACAAGATGACACAAGGACTCCTACAGTTACTAAAGCAAATTCAAGTTCAGGATTTCTGTGTGAAGTATAATCCTTTCCAACAGGTTAGAGTCCAGTGAATTATTTATTCTCTAGCTAAAAAAAAAAATATTTCGTTCTCTGTCCAAGTTTGAAAACTTCTGATAGTAGAGAATAGGAAAGACTACTAACATAAAAACTCTCCTTCAGAAAAAGGGGAAAATAAAACACAGCAGCACTGATTCAAAGCATGCTTCCTGCTCTGTTAGAAAATCACAGTGATTACACTCAATTCTGGTAGTTGACTAAATCCCTTATTCTACAAACCTGACATCTCCATGTTTAGGAGAGGGGATGATAGTGGCAACTTCCTTGTCCATATCTACTGTGGGCATTTTGGGGGTGGGCATATAGAATAATGCCTTACCTTACTACAGAGCTTTAATAATCCACTTCCTGTGGAATGGGTTTGGTGAGTGGAATATTGGTTTAATTATGGAAATATAGTCTTGGTGAGGTTTACAGTCACTTTGGCAATGCATTTACCTTAAAAATTTCGTTGGCTTCTAAGTCATTTGCATTCAGTTCCATGGGCTGGTAATCTAGCCAGAAAGTGGTCTCAGCAAGGAATTTTTCCTGGGAAGTCCAGTCCCAGCCATAGATATCAGAGTCTCTTGCAATCCCTTCCCCCAAATCTGCAATCATCATCATTTAATGGCCTTTGCCACGAGGAAATTCAAAAAAAATAGCCTGATGCGGGAAGTCATATACATAATTTGTTCTTTTCATTTATATTTTAAACATGAGTGTGTCTCCTTTACTGGGTGAATGGTATTCAACGAGAGGTGTTTGCTAGAAGTCTGGGGCTAGAGGCTTTCCTTTTGTTCCAGTCAAATATTCTACTCAGTCTTCATTCTCCCACTCTTTGTTTGCTTACCTCAGCTTGGAGTAGAAAGTTTGGGTTTTCAAACCCCCCAGAGTTCCACATTATTGGACTCTAAATCAATTATGGTCCATAGACATGAAGAACCTCCTTAAGCAGAATTGTATTTTATTCTTTCTCTGCTTTCCAATACATAAATGTTAGCCGAAGGATAACTCTCTTGAATGACTTAACTAAAAGTTGCAAGAAGTAGTCAGAACACCAGAATTCTGAATATTTCCTATCAGTTCCCCAGATGAGCAAACATTTAGTCAAATGCTTCAGTTTCACGCAAGAAGGATCATTTAACCACTAAACTTAAGAGTGGAATGGATCATCCTTTCCCTTGCTTTATCACCTTTTTACCCATTCAACATTTTTGAGTCTCCTACTTGTAACAATTCATTTCTGGCGACAGACTTGATATCAGGATGTTTCCATAGCTTGGTTATTGTAAATAATGCTGCAGTGAACATGGGGGTGCAGATATCTTTTCAAATTAATGTTCTTGTTTTCTTCAGATAAATACGCTGAAGGGGAACTGCTGAATCATGTGGTAGCAATATTTTTATTTTTTTGAAGAACCTCCACTTTTTTCTATAGTGGCTGCACCAATTTACACTTCCACTAATAATGCACAAGGGTTCCCTTTTCTTCTTATCCTTGCCAGCACTTGTTATTCCTAGTCATTTCGATAATAGCCGCTCTAACATGTTTGAGGTGGTATCTCACTGTGGTTTTGATTTGCAGTTTCCTGATTAATGATGTAGAACATATATTCAGGAACATATAACCTGTTAGTTATCTGTACATCTTCTTTGGAAAAAATGTCTATTTGGATTGTCTGCCCATTTTAAATCAGATTTTGTTTTTGTTTTCTTTTGCTGTTGAGTTGTATGAGATTTTTATATATTTTGAGTACTAGGCCTTTGTCAGACATAGGATTTGTAAATATTTTCTCCCACTTAGTAGGCTGCCTTTTCATTTTGTTGATGATTTCCTTTGCTATTAAGAAGCTTTTTAGTTTGGTGTAATCCCACTTGTTTATCTTTGCTTTTATTGCTTTTGCTTTTGGTTTCAGATTCAAAAAATCATTACCAAGACCTGTGTCAAGAAGTTACCTCCACTGTCTTCTCTTAGTAGGTTTATGATTTTAGGTCTTATGTTCAAGTTTTTTATCCATTTTGAGTTAATTTCTAGTTAATTTCTGTTTATGGTGTAAGATAATGGTCCAGTTTCGTTCTTTCTTCTTTTGGTTATCCACTTTTCCCAACACCATTTATTGAAGAGATTGTCCTTTCCCCATTTTATATTCTCGGCTCCTTTGTTATCAATTAAAACTCACCATTTTTGCAAGGGCTTAATTTGGGGCTATTTTGTCCATTTGCATATGGATTTGTTTTTATGCCAATACCATATTCTTCTAATTACTATAACTTTGTAATATAGTTCAAAATAGGGGGACAATTGGACAACCTATTGTCCAGCTTTGTTTTTCTTTCTTAAGATTACTCCAGCAATCTTTGTTGAGAATTTTTATCATAAATGGGTGTTGAATTTGGTCAGATTTTTTCTGCCTCTATTAAGATGATCATATTAATTTTTATCCTTCATTTTAATATGGTGTATTACATTGACTGATTTATAGATGTTGAACCATTTTTGCATCCTCGAAAGAAATCCCACTTGATCGTGGTGTATGATCCTTTTGCTGTATTTTAAATTTGGTTTACTAGTATTTTGCTGAGGATTTTTTTGCATCTGTGTTCATCAGGGATATTGGTCTGTATTTTTCCTATTTTGTAGCATCCTTGTCTGGTTTCAGTATTAGGGTTATGCTGGCCTTATAAAATGAGTTTGGAAGAGTTTCCTCCTATTATATTTTTTGGACGAGTTTGAAAAGGAAGGTGTTAATTCTTTAAAGTTTGATAGAATTCCCTAGTGAAACTGTCTGGTCCTAGACTTTTGTCTGTTGGAAGACTTTAGATTAAAGATTTGATATTCATACTAGTAATAAGTCTAATAGAAATAGATTTTCTATTTCATCTTGATTCAATTTTGATAAGTTGTATGTTTCTAGGAATTTATCCATTGCTTCTAGGTTGTCCAATTTGTTAGCATTTAATTGTTTGTAGTAGTCTTTTATGATCCTTTGTATTTACGTGGCATTATTTATAATTCCTCCTCCTTCATTCTGATTTTATTTATTTGAATTCTCACTATTTTTTCCCTTGGTGAGGCTAGCTTAAGGTTTGGCCATTTTGTTTATCTCTTCAGAGAACCACCCCTTAGTTTTAATCACCTTTTCTATTATCCTTTTAGTCTCTATTTTAGTTTTTTCTCTGATCTTTGTTATTTCTTTCCTTCTACTAACTTTGTGCTTTGTTTTATTTTCGTAGTTCTGTGAGGTGTAAAGTTAGTATTTTTAAGATTTCTATTGGTTCTTAGGGTAAGCATTTATTGCTGTGAACTTTCCTCTTAGAACTGGTTTTGCCGAATCCCATAAATTTTGGTATGCTACCTTTCCATTTTTCTTTGTCCCAAGGTATTTGTTGATTTCTGTTTTGAGTTCTTCTTTTACCTGTTGGACATTCAGTTGCATGTTGCTTAATCTCTACATATTTATGAAATTTCCAGTTTTCTTTGTGGAATTAATTTCCAGCTTCATACCAATGGGGCTGGAAAAGATTCTTAAAATAATTTCAATTCTCTTAAATTTATTAAGAATTGTTTCGTGGCCTAACATATAATCCAATTTGGAAGATGTTCCATGTGCACTTAAGAAGAAACCTGTTGCTTTGGGTTGGAATGTTCTGTAAATATCCATTAAGTCCATCTGGCCTAATGTGTCATTTAAAGTCAGTGTTTTCTTATTGATTTTTTGTCTGGATGGTCTACCAATCTATGAAAGTGAGTGTTAAAGCTCCCCTTCTATTACTATATTGCTGTCTATTTCTCCCTTTAGATCTGTTAATATTTGCTCTCTCTCTCTCTCTCTCTCTCTCTGTGTGTGTGTGTGTGTATACACACATACTCCTATATTGGGTGTATAAATATTTACAAATGTTGACCTTCTGGTGAGATTGAGCTCTTTATTATTATATAATGCTCTTCTTTGTCTCTTATAATGCCTTGATTTTGTCTGATATAAGTATAGCTACTTCAGCTTTCTTTTGATTTCTATCTGCATGGGACATCTTTTTCCATCCCTTCTCCTTCAGTCTGTGTGTGTCCTTACATTTAAAGTAAGTCTCTTGTAGGCAGCATATAGATGGTTCTTGGCTTTCGTTTTTTGTTTTGTTTGTTTGTTTTCATTTAGCTACTCTATGTCTTTTGATTGGGAAACTTAGTCCATTTCTATTTAAAGTAATTACTGATAAATGTATGGTTATTGACATTTTTTTACTTGTTTTCTGGCTATTTTTGTAGCTCCTCTTTGTTCTTTTCTTCTTCTCTTTTCTGTTGTGGTTTGATGACTTCTTCTTTGTGTGTGTGTGTGTGTGTGTGTGTGTGTGCACGCGTGCTCATATTCCTTTCTCTTTATTTTTCGTGTATTTACTATAGGTTTTTGCTCAATGTCAGGGACAGGCTTTGGTGCTGATATGTCAAAAATAATTAGTCATGCTACCTAGATTCAAGGAGTTCTATAGGTTGGATGTTCCAATAAATAGGCCCTGAGCTTAAGGTTCAGGTATTAGTGATTAATATAAGGGAAGTACTCTTAGGAGAAAGCAGTAAGGAAGTGGGGGGAAACAGGGTGGGAAAACAAAGAAGCCAGGATATAGAGAAATTTCAGTTGAAGTTCCAGACTCAACCCTGATCCTATGAGAGACTCTGGAGGTTAAATTACACTTCAGACTTTGCCCTGCCTTTAGGTAAAGGAGTAGGGCTTTTATACTCCTGTTGGTTAGGACAGAAGACATTGGGAATATGGGAGTGTGATAGTGCTTAGAACTTTCAGGTATGTCCAGCAACCCCAGTATCCAGAGGATACTCTACTAAAACTGTTCTCTGAAGGTTGCAGGTGTAAGTCTTTGGAAGCTAAACATGCATAAACTTGGCAAACATGCCCAAAGCTGACTTATGGTATAGGAAGCAGTATGTGTGGGGCACCAGAAGTGATTATTAATAGCAGAAGTTCATATTCTAGAAGAAGTGTTAATCCTTAAAAATATTAGTAAGATAACTGCAGTAATATATTGACATTCAAAGCAGATTGGGTAAGTCTTTGTGTGGTAAGGATGAAGGTCAAGAGATGCTTGAGTGGAAAGATGAAGAGAACAACTAAACGTTAATATGCTTGCCACTATAAACTAAGTATTAAAAGTGTAAGTGGTGGGATGCCTGGGCAGCTCAGTCGGTTAAGCATCTGCCTTTGGCTCAAGTCATGATCCCAGGGTCCTGGGACTGAGTTCTGCTTTAGGCTCCCTGCTCGGTGGAGGGTCTGCTTCTCCCTCTCTCTCTGCCTGCTTCTCCCCCTGCCTGCCACTCCCCCTGCTTGTGTGCTCTCTCTCTCTGGCAAATAAATCAAATCTTTAAAACAAAGTGTAAGTGTGGTTTGATTATCAATGTTTCCTTATGAGAAAATTAATATCTTTCACTCACCCTTAGAAGAAGGTTTGTTTTAGGCAGTTTCTTATGTCCTCTTCTCAAATCCAAAATTGCCTCACTGCGTGAACTAATTATTGTCCTTTAAGACCTATTAAAAATTCCCTCTACAGAAACTTGTTGTCTTTTATGTCAAATAAAAGATTCTCTCTCTCCCTCTCCCTCTGTCCCTCCCCTGGCTCATGCTCTCTGTCTCTAAAATAAAAACATAAATAAAATCTTTAAAAATATATACACATAACCTAAGTCTCAATCCCTCCATCTAGAAAATAGAGGTGATACGCATCTATATCTCCTATGATTGTTTTGAGTGTTAAATACATGCTCAGCACATTGCCTGAGACATCATAGATCCTTAGTAGATGATAGAAACTATTAAAAATAAAGACAATAATATAGGAATATTACTTGAAGATTGTCAATGAAGTAGAAACACTTCTCTAATAAATTTACTATTAGATTGACCTTCATAGAGTAAAGATTTATCTATCTACCTGTCTATGAGAGAGTTCGACTCGAAGGTATGCCTGTCAGTCTCTTATAGATACATTTGCCTCCTTCAATTTAAATAGTCTTGGTGATTTTATTCTTAAATCCATCACAGATTAGACTAACATTTTTCAAGCCATGTTCCAAAGAACTCTTATATTAAGTGAAATGTTAATTGGTATTTTGAGAGAATATACCGCAAAATAACTAAATGATTTTTAATTTAGTGTAATTATGATTTAACAATTTATTTTCAAGATATATGTGAAAAATGCCAAACACTTTTATAGAACTCTTGTAATTATGAAAAATCTGATTTAAGAAGGCATGTTTCATTTGCAAATCCTATCATAAAATAGAAAGCTAAGTTACATGAAGCAGTAAACAATTATGTTTAACATTTTTGTTTGTTTCATAAACAGTTTGCTAACTACCTGTCCAATAGCTGGTCTATGTTATATGTGCCTTAACTTATAACTTTATATGTTGTTGTTATATTGCTAAGTGTTTTTGTTAAATATGATCAAATGTGGATCATTTCTAATGATCAAATACATTTTGCATCTACTCTAATCCCAGAGCATATTTTATTTCAACTTCCTGATTATGTTCTATTGATGCATTATAATATAAAAAATGTTATATATTCAATAAGTTTGAAAAACCCTGGATTAAAGGGAACAAATTAAGAGGGAGTTTTCCTGGAGGCATAATGGCAGCAGTAGCATGAAAGGGGCACTTGACAGAGTGTCAGTAATTCAAGCTCCCATCCCAGCATAACAAAGCACGGGAGAGTAATTGATATTTATAATGATATTTCTAAAGCACGCATCAGAATGAACTATGCTTCAGTATATTCAAATTAATAAGGCAGGAGTATATATAATGAATTTCAGGATAATATATATCTAACATAGAAGATTTGAAGGAAATTTTGACATTGAAATGGGAATCTCAGTTATCTTTCTCTTGAAAAATGTGAAATGCCTCATTTGATAATGATGTTTGATAATGATGTTGGTTAAATAACTTGTTAATTTTAAAGTATGAATGCTACTTTATAAATGGGCATTGATTATTAACTTTTTAAATTAGCTAATATTATTAGAATAGTGCAATGCCATGAACACATTAAAGTAACTAGAATAGGGCCTTCAATAGGTATGTCCAATCATTGACACTATCAATAATAAATCATAATACTATTTTCTGCTTTTTTAGTCCTTTATCACCAAAGATACAATAATATCAAATACAGCAGTATCAAACTAAGCTCAACATTAAAAGATATCATTTATTTTGCCAAGGTTTCATTCAGATGTAATAGATGACCTCCTGACTCTGAAAAATATTTCTATATTTTTCTTATTTTATGTGCATGTTCTTCAAAGATTCAAAGATATTTGTCTTTTTATTTGTAGAAAGAAATTAAAGAACCTAATACTATCCCAGAAAGAAGGGCACAGTTTCAAAATGTCAGAGTCAGGGTTAAAGCTCAGTACAGCTGGACTTCAAGAGATGAGGTTAATGATGAGGTTGGGCTCATTGAATCTTATTCTACTTCACAGTGGCCTGAATTTTCAAATTCTCTCATTAAAGACAACTAACATTTAATGAGTGCTTACTAAGTGGCACTTACTAAGAGCTTTATATGTATAAAATATTTTATTTTCACAAAAATCTCATGAGATAAACACTGTAAGAACAAGTGTTAAAATTATGATTTCCATTTCAGAGATGTGAAATGGCTTATAGTAATTGTTTAGCATAATTGTTAACCCAAGTTCATATGTTCCCGTTTACTCTTTCCCAGCTGCAAATTCGAGTTGGATTTCATCTGGGAAAGAAATTTTGTTAATGATATGGAATCAGGCAAGAGAAAATTTCATTGAATTGATAAGAGGAAGACTATGAACAAATGGTGGAAGGGGAGATAGATTTCATGACTTTGGAAAGGTGTTCTAGTGATAGTCCACTGTTCAGTTGAGTGTCAGGTGTAAGACTCGGTTCTTGTCAAATTTTGCAACTAATTATTGTGGAACTCTGGAAAACTCCAAGCTTCAGTTTCTTACAAAAATAAGATATAGGTATATAGGTCTAAATTATTTCTAAGTTCTGTAATTGTTGTGATATTCTGAAGTTTTGTTGCCAAAGATACACCAAGGCAGTCCATTCCCTAAGTCTCTCATATCTTGCACAGTACTAACTACTGTGGGAAGCAAAGGAAGAAAGAAAAGAAAAGAGTAGAAAAAAGAAAAGAGGAGAGGAGAAAGGAAGGAAGGAAGGAAGGAAGGAAGGAAGGAAGGAAGGAAGGAAGGAAGGAGGGAAGGAGGTAAGGGAGGGAGGAAGGAAGATAAATTCTTATTCTTCAGTTTATAATTTGGTTGTCAGAACAAAGGCACATACATTTAAAGCTCTGTGAACAATTCTTTCATGGCAATGAAAGTGCCATGGTGATTTAGAAATCTGTGTTTATTGTAATAAATGATCTGAAGGAGAGTAATAGCTATGGTGGTATGTAAAGAACTCTGGACCAGGAGTTAGAAAATTTCAAACAAATTCCAGTTTTGCTATATTGTCCTTGTTGAGTGGAAATTGTAATCATTATTGAGCACCTCTCATAGGAAACAAACTGAGGGCTTCAGAGGGGAGGGGGCTGGGGGAACGGGATAGGCTGGTGATGGGTAGTAAGGAGGGCACGTATTGCATGGAGCACTGGGTGTTATACGCAAATAATGAATCATGGAACATTACATCAAAAACTAAGGATATATTGTATGGTGAGTAACATAACATAATAAAAAATTATTTTAAAGATAAATAAATAAATAAGGTATTTTGCCAACTTCTTTACATATGTTAAGTACCCTTAACTCTAATGTACCAAAGTCAGAACCTTCAGATTTTACTGATTAAAAGCACAACTTATTGATTTTCCCTGTAGAAAAATTCTAATTATGTCATGAGCCTTTTCATGAGTTCTTATATTCAGGAAGTTATAGAAGTCGAGTTAGTAGTCATTTAACGTTGGCTAGACTGCTAATTTACTTGGTATGCAATATGATGGTTAGCTCCCCCTGCTTAATTGAGAGCAAAGGTCAATAGAAAGTAGGAAAGAAAGTTTTAGTATTGTTCTTTTGTGTTCATACTACCTTTCACTGCCAGTGGAATGTTTTATGCCATAGACAAACCTAATGGTTCAAAATGTTCTGTTCTTTGGGGGCATGGACAATGGCTTCATGTTTGGTTTTTATTTCCTCAAGAAAATATCCAGAGCTGGATTAACTCTGAAAATCTTGTTTTAATCTTACAAACACTCAGAGAACTTATTAAATGTGGCAACCTCTGCCAAATGCTCCCTTCAGTATAAAAAACTCCATTAAACCTGTGTATTGAACACTTTCTCACTGCCTGGTGGGTGGGGGTGTGTGTGTGTGTGTGCGCTTTAATTTATGAAACCAGTTTAAAGACTGCATTCTTAAAAAGCTGGCTATAAACCTCAATTTTATAGAGAAGAAAAAATGTTTGGAAATAATTTAAATCTTTTACTATACTACCAAATCTGAATGCCAGTGAACTACAGCTTACCAATAATGGACATTCTTTATTAGTGTTGGCTCCCTTTTTCAGAGGGCAACATAGAGAGAAGGTCAAAACTGGAAAATCACTTTTTTTTTTTTTCCGCTAATCCAGAATTTCTGGTCTTTATATACTTTGGCAACCATTAGGGAACTAAAAGAGGTATAATTGAAAAAGAAATTAAAATGTTAAATTCAAGGACACTGTGCTTTGAATAAAAGCCCCAGATAATGTGAACTTGGTAAGTTCATCAATTATAAATAAAAGATCTAGCATAAATGAGGAATTTTGTGACTTGTGAGACTAAAGAATTTTTAAATGCATCTAGTACAAGGAAATACTATAGGGAATTAATTTATAAACTAAATTATTAACCTGTAGAAAATGGGTAGCAACATCTCTTTTATTGCACGTTTTCAATTGTAGGATGCTTGCTACGTGAGAGTCTTAGAACTTGACCCTAAAATGGATTAGTGTACAGTTATTAGTTTATTATTTACTCCTTATTAGTTTATTCTGTGTGTAAATATCACTTAAAATAGTAGATCTAGAAAGCAGTGTAGGAATGGAACAAAACCTCTTATTTACATGGGAAGAAAATGTAAAGGCAAAGCAAATTGTGATTGGCTAGGTTCATGTGAGATTTGTCTGTGTTCACGTGCCATTCAATAGCTCATTTAGGTGAATCTCAACAGCCTATGAATTTGAGAAGGAAAAATGGAAAAATAAATACTGCTTTACATTATTATGCTTTTGTTCTGCTTCATTTACTGATATTATTAAATCAAATATTTGTATTTTGATTTTCTGGTAGTGGTATTTATTTTTTTCAAGAATTTTCTTTATATTCATGTATAGCATTTTCATCATACTTTGCTAAGTGCAAGCACTGCTGGTATTATGTGAGCATAGTGTTGATTAATTATTTAGAAAGAATCATCAAACAAAAGATATATGTAACCTAGGACGGTACATGAATTGCTAAATACTACTTAAATTTATGCAATTATGAATTTTTAAATTAATTAAATGCTACACCTTATTGAAATAATTCCTCTCTTAAACAAAACTCATTGGCTACTTTCCCCAAATATAAAGTTTATATCCAACTACAAATTTTAATTTATAGGCAGTGAACATTAAAGTTGGATTAGCATTGTACTGATTTTATCTTTTTATTTCATTTTAATTGAAAGTAAAGTATGCTACCAATCAGAGTAAATAATGTTCACTGATCTATATACCCGTGTTTTGTGGCTAAATTTATTTACATTCACATTAACTGATTAGCTCCTACAGTTCCACATTCAACAATTATTCATACAAATGCTTCATTGTATTTGTTATATACTTACCTGTTAGATAAAAAGATGGATATTGTAACATGTGTATTTTATTGTGGCTAAAATTAATTGAGAAACTGCTGATTTTTTTAAAGCTATGAACAGAAAGTTTCTCAAGTCCTATTACCAAAACGAGAGCTTTCAAAAGTAGCTCAAGCACTTTGTTTTGTTTATAATATTATAAATATTAAAATTTACAGAAATTATAAATAAGTATCTAAATTCATAAAAATAAACTGTATAGTAAACCCTAATTGGACAGTGATGATAATTTCTGTGATATAAGGATGAAAAATGCATAAACCTGTCCTGTAGGCAGCTCACATTTTAGCAGACAGACACAAGTAATTTCAATATAGCCTGATAATAGCTAAAACCCAGCACTTATTTATCACTTTATACGTGTCTGCCCTGCTTTTATTAGTTTTACCTCATTTACTCCTCTCAACATCCCTTGATTGTAGGTTCTATTACCATTTCCATTTTACAGAAGAGAAAACACTGCCCAGAGAGCATATGTAACTTGCCTAAGGTCACATAATTAGTAACTTGCTAAGCCGAGATTGAAACCAAGCAGCCCGAATCTCACTCAAGAACAAGAGGTATACACGAGCTCTAATTATAGCAGAGAGATAATGCTGAGTTACAGCTTGAGAAATAAAAAACAATGTGCTAGTTCAGGGCTGCACAGTGAGGGAAAAGGAAGTTGTCAGGGTGAGCCGTTGTCATTTAAAGAGTTTTCTGGGATAAGAAAAGAGATTAGTAAGGGCAACGAGCTATGAGACCAATGGATGTATGAGGGGAACTAAAGAAGGTTCCAATTACCACAACCATATTTCTCAGAGTGAGTCTGTAGACTATCTGAAGAAAGAAATCTTTGTGTACGTATTGAACATACAGATATCCAGAATGTGTCATAGACCTATTGTGTAGGACCATCGATCTCTGCAGTGGGGCCAAAAAAGAGTATTTTAGTAGAGCATGTCAGGTGATTAACTGTTCTGCATAATAATTGCTAGGATCCTCTACAAGACTGTAAAGTTCAAGATGAGAAATGTGAGGAGACTAGGCCAGCGAGACAGGTAAGGGCCATATCATAGTAGTCCTCTTAAATTGTCCTCTTTGTGACTATATATATATATATATAAATGTCACACCTTCTTTATCCATTCATCTGTTGATGGACATCTGGGCTCTTTCCATAGTTTGGCTATTGTGGACATTGCTGCTATAAACAATGGGATGCAGGTGCCCCTTTGGATCACTGCATTTGTATCTTTGCAAATACCTAGTAGTACAATTGCTGGGTCGTAGGGTAGTTCTATTTTTAACTTTTTGAAGAAGCTCCATACTGTTTTCCAGAGTGGCTGCACCAGTCAGTATTCTCACCAACAGCACAAAAGGGTTCCCCTTTTTCTGCATCCTCACCAACATAAGAGTTTCCTGAGTTGTTAATTTTAGCCATTCTGATAGGTGTGAGGTGGTATCTCATTGTGGTTTTGATTTGTATTTCCCTGATGATGAATGATGTTGAGCATCTTTTCGTGTGTGTTAGCCATCTGGATGTCTTTTTCGGAAAAGTTCCTATTCATGCCTTCTGCCCATTTCTTAACTGAATTATTTGTTTTTTGGGGTTTGAATTTTGTAAGTTCTTTTCAGATTTTGGATACTAACCCTTTATCTGATATGTCATTTGCAAATATCTTCTCCCATTCCATCAGTTGCCTTTTAGTTTTATTGATTGTTTTCTTCACTGTGAAGAAGCTTTTTATCTTGATGAAGTCCCAATAGTTCATTTTTGCTTTTGTTTCCCTTTCGTCCAAAGACGTGTCTAGTAAGAAGTTGTTGCGGCCAAGGTCAAAAAGATGGCTACCTGTGTTCTCCTCTAGGATTTTGATGGTTTCCTATCTTATATTTAGGTCTCCTACCCATTTTGAATTTATTTTTGTATATGGTGTAAGAAAGTGTTCCAGTTTCATTCTCCTGCATGTCACTGTCCAGTTTTCCCAATACCATTTGTTGAAGACACTGTCTTCTTTCCACTGGATATTCTTTCCTGCTTTGTTGAAGATTAGTTGGCCATACAGTTGTGAGTCCATTTATGGGTTCTTTATTCTGTTCCATTGATCTATATATCTGTTTTGTGCCAGTACAATACTGTCTTGATGATTACAGCTTTGCAATAGAGCTTGAAGTCTGGAATTGTGCTGCCTCCAGCTTTGCTTTTTTTTTTCATGATTGCTTTGGCTATTTGGGGAATGGGCGGTTCCATACAAATTTTAGGATTGTGAGTTCCAGCTCTGTGAAAAATACTGTTGATAATTTAGTAGGGATTGCACTGAATGTATAGATTGCTTTGGGCAATATAGTCATTTTAACAGTGATTGTTCTTCCAATCCAAGAGCATGGAATGTTTTTCCATTTCTTTATGTCTTCTTCAATTTCTTTCATAAGTGTTCCATAGTTTTAAAGAAAATACTAATTCTTACCTACTCTCTTATTGGGATACAAATTCTCCCATGCCCCCCACACTCTCATTCTAGAATTCATTTATTTGCTACTTGCAC
The DNA here is from genome assembly GCF_017311325.1 of Ursus maritimus. NCBI lineage: Eukaryota > Metazoa > Chordata > Mammalia > Carnivora > Ursidae > Ursus > Ursus maritimus. Next base: position 10,504,701 of record NW_024426996.1, on the reverse strand, counting down.
AAATCTCTACCTCTTCAACAAATCTTTCTCTCTTTTTTTTTTTTTTTATTATATTATGTTAGTCACCATACAGTACATCCTGGTTTTTGTTTTTGTTTTCTTTAAAGATTTTATTTATTTATTTGACAGAGATAGGAGCAGCAGAGGTGAAGAGAACACAAGCGGGAGAGTGGAGAGCAGTCACGGCAGAGGAGCCTGATGTGGTGCTCGAGCCCATAACACCGGGATCACGCCCTGAGCCGAAGGCAGATGCTTAACCGCTGTGCCACACAGGCGCCCCCATCCCTGGGTTTTGATGTAAAGTTCCATGATTCATTAGTTGCGTATAACACCCAGTGCACCATGCAATACATGCCCTCCCTACTACCCATCACCAGCCTATCCCATTCCCCCACCCCCTTCCCTCTGAAGTCCTCAGTTTGTTTCTCAGAGTACATAGTCTCTCATGCTTCATTTCCCCTTCTGATTACCCCCCCCTTTCTTTATCCCTTTCTTCCCCTACCGATCTTCCTAGTTCTTATGTTCCATAGATGAGAGAAATCATATGATAATTGTCTTTCTTTGCTTGACTTATTTCACTTAGCGTTATCTCCTCCAGCCGTCCATGTTGCAGCAAATGTTGAGAACTTGTTCTTTTTGATAGCTGAGTAATATTCCATTGTATATATGGACCACATCTTCTTAATCCAGTCATCTGTTGAAGGGCATCTCGGTTCCTTCCACGATTTAGCTATTGTGGACAGTGCTGCTATGAACATTGGGATGCATATGGCCCTTCTTTTCACTAGGTCTGTATCTTTCGGGTAAATACCCAGTAGTGCGATGGCTGGATCATAGGGGAGCTCAATTTTTAACTTTATAAGGGACCTCCACACTGTTTTCCAGAGTGGCTATACCAACTTGCATTCCCACCAACAATGTAGGAGGGATCCCCTTTCTCCACATCCCCTCCAGCAATTGTTGTTTCTTGCCTGGTCAATTTTTGCCATTCTAACTGGCGTAAGGTGGTATCTTAGTGTGGTTTTGATTTGAATTTCCCTGATGGCTAATGATTTTGAACATTTTTTTCATGTGTCTGTTGGCCATTTATATGTCATCATTGGAAAAGCGTCTGTTCATATCTTCTTCCCATTTTATGATTTGCTTATTTGTTTCTCACGTACTGAGTTTGAGAAGTTCTTTGTAGATCTTGGATACCAGTCTTTTATCTGTAGTATCATTTGCAAATATATTCTCCCATTCCGTGGGCTGCCTCTAAGTTTTTTTGACTGTTTCCTTGGCTGTGCAGAAGCGTTTTATCTTGATGAAGTCCTACAAGTTCATTTTATCTTTTGTTTCTCTTGCCTTTGGAGATGTGTCATGAAAAAGGTTGCTTTGGCCGATGTCGTAGAGGTTGCTGCCTATGTTCTCCTCTACGATTTGGATGGATTCCTGTCTCACATCGAGGTCTTTCATCCATTTGGAGTTTATCTTTGTGTATGGTGTGAGAGAGTGGTCAAGTTTCAGTCTTTTGCGTGTAGCTGTCCAATTTTCCCAGCACCATTTATTGAAGAGACTGTCTTTTTTCCACCGGATGTTTTTTCCTGCTTTATCAAAAATTAGTTGCCCAAAGAGCCGAGGGTCCATTTCTGGGTTCTCTATTCTGTTCCATTGGTCTATGTGTCTGTTTTTGTGTCAGTACCATGCTGTCTTTGTGATCACAGCTTTGTAGTACAGCTTGAAATCCGGCATTGTGATGCCCCCAGCTTTGTTTTTCCTTTTCAAAGTTCCTCGGCGATTTGGGGCCTTTTCTGGTTCCATCCAAATTTGAGGACTAATTGTTCCAGTTCTTTGAAAAATGTCCTCGGTATTTTGATCGGGATAGCATTGAAAGTGTAGATTGCTCTGGCTAGTATGGACATTTTAAATATGTTAATTCTTCCAATCCATGAGCATGAAATATTTTTCCATCTTTTTGTGTCTTCTTCAATGTCTTTCAAGAGTGATTTATAGTTTCTAGAATATAGGTCCTTTACATCTCTGGTTAAGTTAATTCCAAGGTAATGTATGGTTTTTGGTGCGTTTGTAAATGGGATGGATTCCCTAATTTCTCTTTCTTCAGTCTCATTATTCGTGTATAGGAATGCAACTGACTTCTGAGCATTGATTTTGTATCCCGCCACATTACTGAATTGCTCTATAACTTCTAATAGTTTGGGAGTGGATTCTTTTGGGTTTTCCATGTAGAGTATGATGTCATCTGCGAAGAGAGACAGTTTGACTTCTTCTTTGCCTATTTGGATACCTTTTATCCCTTTTTGTTGTCTGATTGCTGTTGCAAGGCCTTCTAGTACTATGTTGAATAATAGTGGCGAGAGTGGGCATCCTTGTCATGTTCCTGATCTTAAGGGAAATGCTTCCAGCTTTTCCCCATTGAGAATGATATTTGCTGTAGGCATTTCATAGATGGTTTTTATGAGATTGAGGAATTTACCCTCTATCCCTACACTCTGAAGGGTTTTAATCAGGAAAGGATGCTATATTTTGTCAAATGCTTTTTCTGCATCTATTGAGAGAATCATATGATTTTTGAATTTTTCCTTCTGGATAAAATCTAAGACAAGGATTGATTTGCCAATGTTGAACCACCCTTGCATCCCAGGGGTGAATCCCACTTGGTCATGATGGATAATCTTTTTAATGTACTGTTGGATTCTATTAGCCAGGATCTCGTTGAGAATTTTGGCATCCATATTCATTAGGGAAATGGGTCTGTAATTCTCCTTTTTGATGGGGTCCTTGCCTGGTTTGGGGATCAAGGTAATATTGGCCTCATAGAATGAGTTTGGTAGCTTTCCTTCTGTTTCTATTTTTTGAAATAGCTTTAGGAGAATAGGTATTATTTTTTCTTTGAATGTTTGGTAGAATTCCCCAGGAAAACCATCCGGACCTGGAGTTTTGTTATTTGGAAGGTTGTTTATCACTGACTCAATCTCTTCATAATTAATTGGCCTGTTTAAGAAATCAATTTCTTCCTGTTTCAGTCTTGGTAGTTTATGGGTTTCCAGGAAGGCCTCCATCTCTTCCAGATTGCTTAATTTATTGGCATATAGCTGTTGATAAAAATTTCTAATAATCCTTCCAATTTCATTGGTGTTGGTTATGACCTCTCCCTTTTCATTCATAATTTTAATAATCTGGGTCCTTTCTCTATTCTTTTAGATATGTCTTGCCAGTGGTCTGTCAATTTTTTTGATTCTCTCAAAGATCCAGCTTCTAGTCCTGTTGATCTGCTCTACTGTACTCCTAGTTTCTAATTCATTCATTTCTGCTCTAATCTTGGTCAAGTGCTTTCTCGTACGTGGATTAGGCCTGTCCCTCTGTTGCTGTTCCAGCTTCTTGAGGTGAGAATATAAAAACTGCATTTTAGATTTTTCTATTATTTTGAGTGAGGCTTGGATGGCTATGTATTTCCCCCTTAGGACTGCCTTTGCAGTATCCCATAGGTTTTGGACTATTGTGTTTTCATTCTCCTTGGTCTCCATAAATTGTTTAAATTGATTTTTGATTTCCTGGTTTATCAAATCATTCCTGAGCAGGATGGTTCTTAGTCTCCAAACGTTTGAATTTCTTCCAAATTTTTCCTTGTGGCTGAGTTCCAATTTCAGAGCATTGTGGTCTGAGAATATGCAGGGAATAATTTCAGTCTTTTGGTATCGGTTGAGACCTGTTTTTGTGACCCAGAACATGATCTATTCTTGAGAATGTTCCATGGGCATTAGAATAGAATGAGTATTCTTTGGTTCTGGGGTGTAGTGTTCTATATATATATGTATGAGGTCCAGTCGTCAAGTATGGCATTCAAAGCCCTTGTTTCTTTGCTGATTTCTTTTTTTTTTTTTTTTAAGATTTTTTATTTATTTATTCGACAGAGATAGAGACAGCCAGCGAGAGAGGGAACACAAGCAGGGGGAGTGGGAGAGGAAGAAGCAGGCTCATAGAGGAGGAGCCTGACGTGGGGCTCGAACCCGGAACGCCGGGATCACGCCCTGAGCCGAAGGCAGACGCTTTAACCGCTGTGCCACCCAGGCGCCCCTCTTTGCTGATTTCTTGCTTAGGTGATCTGTCTATTGCTGATAGTGGAGTGTTGAAGTCCCCTACTATTAGCGTATTTTTATCTATATGTCTCTTTGTTGTGGTTAAGAGTTGGCTTGTGTATCTTGCTTCTCCCCTGTTGGGGGCATATAGATTTATAATTGTCATCTCCACTTGTTGGATACATCCTTTAAGAACAATGTAGTGCCCTTCTGTGTCTCTAACTGTAGTCTTTAGTTTAAAATCCAATCTGTCTGATATGAGAAATGCTACCCCAGCTTTCTTTTGAGGTCCATTGACGTGAAAGATG
>NW_024426996.1:10498277-10500307 GCF_017311325.1 Ursus maritimus | reverse complement strand
TTGCTTAGGTGATCTGTCTATTGCTGATAGTGGAGTGTTGAGATCCCCTGCTATTAATGTATTTTTATCTATATGTCTCTTTATTCTGGTTAAGAGTTGGCTTGTGTATCTTGCTGCTCCCCTGTTGGGGGCATATATATTTATAATTGTCATATCCACTTGTTGAATACTTCCCTTAAGAATAATATAGTGCCCTTCTGCATCTCTAACTATAGTCTGTAGTTTAAAATCCAATCTGTCTGATATGAGAAATGCTACCCCAACTTTCTTTTGAGGTCCATTGGCGTGAAAGATGGTATTCCATCCCTTTACTTTCAGTCTGATAGTATCTTTAGGTTCAAAATGAGTCTCTTGTAGACAGCAAATGGATGGGTCATGTCTTTTTATCCAATCTTCAACCCCTGTGGCATTTTATGGTGAGCATTTAGGCCATTTCGTTAGACTATTTAGTGAGAGATATGACCTTAATGATGCCATGTTGCCAGTAAAGTCTTTGTTTCTTCGATTGTGACGTTCTGTTCTGTATCACTCTTGGGGCCTTTTTACTTTTGTAGGACCCCCTTAATATCTCCCTGTAGGGCTGGTTTCGTGATTATGAAATTGGTCAAGACTGGCTGATATCTAGGAAAGGTCTTTATTTCTCCATCAATTCTAAGACAGCCTTGCTGCGATAAAGATCATGCCATGTTTTCTCTGAAAGAGCTTTAAATCTCCCCCAAGCCCTTTCCTCATTCCAGGTCTGTGAGACAAGGTCTGGCGTAATTCTGATACCTTTGCCTTGGTATGTGAGAAATGTCTGCGCCCTAATAAGCCGTTTCAATACTGTATCCTTGGATCTAATATTTGCGAAATGCACTATGAGCGTGCGTGGTGTAGGTTTCGTACGTAGGTTGAGGCATTGGAGAGGGGAGTCCTCTCTGCCTCTTGGACACAAATGTTTGTTTCCCTCGCTAGATTAAGGGAAGTTTTTCAGCTACAATTTGTTCAAATGCTCTCTTCTCGACGACTCTGCTTTCTCCCCCTGGGATGACCGGTGTTCTGACATTGGAGCCGTTTTCATTGAGTCAGTTAATCTCCCGTATCCACATTCTGCTGATGAATTTTTGAGTCCAGACCTCATTTTGCTTTTCTCTTCTAATCCATCCTCCAGTTAAGCTGATACTAGTTCTTCTGCCTCATTCATGGCCACCAGAGCCTCTAGTTTTTGACTGATTTGGCTCACTGAATTTTTAATTTCCTGCCAGGATCGCTCTCATTTCCGCCCTTAGAGATTCTATATTCTCATTAACATTTCGTTCATACTTTTCAGAGTCTCACATCATCTTGACCATTGTTTCTTGAATTCCATTTCTGATAATTTGGTTATATCACATCCATTACTTCTGTGGCAGAAGGCCACGAACCTACATTTTTCTTTTCTTTGCTGGAGGGGACTTCTCCTTCTCTCAGTTCTGATGAGGAGAGGTTGCGGGGTTGTTGTCAGAGCCCAAATTATTGACCGGGACGGGCCGTGCACCCTTGTTTATAGGGATCTCTTACGGAAGATGTGGCCTTCTTGATTTTCAGCCTGCCTTCTGGGGAGAGAGACCTGCCTTGCTGATACTCAGGCAGCCTGTTTGTTAGAGTCTACCGTGTCCTGTGAGGATGGGGATGTAGACACACTGTGAGCCGGCCTTTCCAGGCTTTTTGTTTTCTGGTAGCTTTCCCTGGAACGGTTTGCTTTACTTCTTCCTGAGAGTCAGAACTAAGTGAGTGGCACGAATCTCAGCTCTGTCTCAGAACAGAGGGATCGCGGACCTTTCTCCACTGATGTTACTGGCCACTTGAACTCTGTTACTGTTGGTGCTCTGCTCAACCCACAGCGTCCTGGGATATGCGCCCCACACCCAGGCGTCCCAGCCACACTCACTTCCAGGGCCGTGCACGTCTCTGTCCTTAAGTGTTTCTAACACCATGCCATCCTCTGCACGTACTCCGGGCTCCTGGTCTTAATGCAAGTTCAGAAGTGAGCACCAAGCAATCTACTAACC
>NW_024426996.1:10497116-10498252 GCF_017311325.1 Ursus maritimus | reverse complement strand
ACGTGAAAGAACTCCATCCCCTTACTCTCAGTCTGAATGCATCTTTGGGTTTGAAATGAGTCTCTTGTAGACAGCAAATGGATGGGTCATTTCTTTTTATCCAATCTGCAACCCTGTGGCGTTTTATGGGATGGTTCAAACCATTTACATTAAGACTGATTACTGAGAGATATGATTTTAATGTTGCCATGTTGCCAGTAAAGTCTTTGTTTGTATTGGCTGTGACTTTCTGTTCTGTATCACTCTTGGGGCCTTTTTACTTTTCTAGAACCCCCCTTAATATTAGGGCTGGTTTCGTGGTTATGAAATTGGTTAGTGACTGGCGATTCTGAAATGTCTTTATTTCTCCATCAATTCTGAATGACAGCCTTGCTGGATAAAGGATCCTTGGCTGCATGTTTTTCTCTGAAAGAGCTTTAAATATGCTCCCCCAACCCTTTCTCTCATTCCAGGTCTGTGTAGACAGGTCTGACGTAATTCTGATGCCTTTGCCTTGGTACGTGAGAAATTTCTTTGCCCTGGCCGCTTTCAGTACTGTATCCTTGGATCTAATATTTGCGAAATGCACTATGACGTGACGTGGCGTAGGTTTGTCGTGGTTGAGCTTGGGAGGGGTCCTCTCTGCCTCTTGGACACGAATGTTTGTTTCCCTTGCTAGATTAGGGAAGTTTTCAGCTACAATTTGTTCAAATATCTCTTCTAGACCTCTGTTTTTCTCCACCCCCTCGGGGATGCTGATTATTCTGACATTGGAACGTTTCACTGAGTCAGTAATCTCCTGTAACCTACATTCATGAGAATGGATTTTTTTTTGTGTCCAGATTCTATTTTAGCTTTCTCTTCTACTAACTCATCCTCCAATTCGCTGATACGTTCTTCTGCCTCTTTCACCCTGGCTGTCAGAGCCTCTAGTTTTGACTGCGTTTGGCTCATAGAATTTTTAATTTCTGCCAGATTCGCTCTCATCTCCACCCTTAGAGATTCTATATTCTCATTAACATTTTTGGTAATACTTTTTTCAAGTCTACACATCATCTTGACCATTGTTACTCTGAACTCCATTTCTGATAATTTGGTTATATCCATATCCATTAGTTCTGTGGCAGAGGCCACAGACTCATTGTCTTTTCTTTGCT
>NW_024426996.1:10493934-10497106 GCF_017311325.1 Ursus maritimus | reverse complement strand
TGGTATACTTCGTTCGGTGTGTACTTGTTTCTTTGCTGATTTCTTTTTTTTTTTTTTTTTTTTTTTTTTTTTTTTTTTATTTAGTTTTTATTGGTATTTATTGTCGCACAGAGATAGGGCAGCCAGCGGAAAGGGGAACACAAGCAGAGTGGGAAGGAAGGCAGGCTCATAGAGGGAGGAGCCTGACGTGGGGAATCGAACCCGGAGCCCGGGATCACGCCCTGAGCCGAAGGTAGCGCTTTACAGCAGCTGTACAGCCCAGGCGCCCCTCTTTGCTGATTTCTTGCTCGGTGATCTGTTTGCTGATGTGGAGTGTTGAAGTCCCTACTATTGGCGTATTTTTATCTATATTCTCTTGTTGTGGTTAAGAGTTGGCTTGTTATCTTGCTTCTCCCCTGTTGGGCATATAGATTTATAATTCGTCAATGCTCCTTGTTGGATACATCCTTTAAGAACAATGTAGTGCCCTTCTGTGTGCTCTAACTGTAGTCTTTAGTTTGAAATCCAATCTGTCTATTGATGAGAAATGCTACCCCAACTTTCTTTTGAGGTCCATTAGGCGTGAAAGATGGTGACTTCCATCCCTTTACTGTTCCAGTGAATAGATCCTTTTAGGTTCAAGAATGAGTCCTCTTGTAGACAGCAAATGGATAAGGTCATGTCTTTTTATCCAATCTTCAACCCTGTGGCATTTTGATGGCGACATGAGGCCATTTAGGTTAGACTATTGTTGAGAGATATGACCTTAATGATGCATCGTGCCAGTAAAGTCTTTTGTTTCTTCGATTGTGACGTTCTGTTCTGTATCACTCTTGGGGCCTTTTACTTTTGTAGGAGACCCCCTTAATATCTCCCTGTAGGGGCTGGTTTCGTGATTATGAAATTGGTCAATGCTGGCGATGATCTAAGGAAGGTCTTTATTTCTCATCAATTCTACCATGACAAGCCTTGCCAGGATAAAAGTCTGCTGCATTTTTCTCTGAAAGAGCTTTAAAACTGCCCCCCAACCCTTTCCTCATTCAGGTCTGTATGTAGCAAGGTCTGACCGTAAATTCTGATACCTTTGCCTTGGTATGTGAGAAATGTCTTTGCCCGCAATAGCTTTTCAATACTGTATCCTTGGATCTAATATTTGCGAAATGCACATGACGTGCGTGGTGTAGGTTTCGTGGTATGAGAGCTTGGAGAGGGAGAGTCCTCTCTGCCTCTTGGACACAAATGTTTGTTTCCCTCGCTAGATTAAGGAAGTTTTTCAGCTACAATTTGTTCAAATGCTCTCTTCTAGCGACTCTGCTTTTCTCCCCCTGGGGATCACGGATGTTCTGACATTGGAGACGTTTTGCATTGAGAATCAGTAATCTCCGTATCCACATTCTGAACGATGAATTTTTGAGTCCAGACCTCATTTTAGCTTTTCTCTTCTAATCCATCCTCCAGTTAAGCTGTATACGTTCTTCTGCCTCATTCACTGGCCACCAGAGCCTCTAGTTTTGACTATTTGGCTCTTATGAATTTTTAATTTCCTACCAGAGTCGCTCTCATTTCTGCCCTTAGAGATTCTATATTCTCATTAACATTTCGTTCATACTTTTCAGGAGTCTACACATCATCTTTGACCATTGTTTCTTGAATTCCATTTCTGATAATTTTGGTTATATCCACATCCATTACTTCTGTGGCTAGAGGCCACATGAACTCTAATTCGTTTACTTTCTTGCTGGAGGGGACTTCTCCTTCTCTCAATTCTGATGAGGGAGAGGTTGCGGGAGTTGTGCAGAGCCCAAATTATTGACCGGGACGCGGCCGTGCACCCTTGTTTTATAGGGATCTCTAGGAGGATGTGGCTGGGCTTCTTGATTTTTCAGCCTGCCTTCTGGGGGAGGGGCCTGCCTTGCTGATACTCAGGCAGCCCTGTTTGTTAGAGTCACCGTGTCCCCTGTGAGGGGGATGGGGATGGACACACTGTGAGCCGGTATTTCCAGGCTTTTGTTTTCTGGTGGCTTTCCCTGGCGGTTTGCTTTGCTTCTTCTGAGAGTCAGAACAGTAGTGGCCGAATCTCAGCCTCTGTCTCAGAACAGAGGGATCGCGGACCTTTCTCCACTGATGTTCTGGCCACTTGAACTCTGTTACTGTTGGTGCTGCTCAACCCTGCAGCGTCCTGGGATGTGCGCCCCACACCCGGCGTCCCAGCCCTCACTTCCAGGGCCGGCGCGTCTCTGTCCTTTGTGTTTCTAACACCGCCATCCGCTGCACGTGCTCCGGAGCTCCTGGTCTTAGTCTGGTTCCAGTGAGCACACCAGAGCTTCGTTTCAGTCTGGTTGCGCGTGTCCGCCGGCTCACGGTCCCATTCTGCTCTGTCGCGGTTCTGGTCCGGTCTGTGAGTCCTCCCGCTCCCCCGTGCAGGTGGCTACCGCTTCCCAGCACCCGAATGCAGCGGCTCCCTCCCCCTTCCTTTTATCTTCTGATATCTATGCTCGGTTTCACAGCTCCCCGCTTCGTACCTCAATACTCAGCGCTGGAGATGTTCATTTGTAGAGATCCAGATGTATCTTCCTACATCTCAGGCTGATTCCATGGATGTTCAGGCTGGTCTGGTACCTATCCAGCTCGACTCAGGGGACCGGCTGAAAAAGGGGTCCCGTACTCCTCCACCATCTTTCCATGGATCTCAACAAATCTTTCAAAAGACTTGACTAAGGGACACTTGGGTGGTGAGATAGAGCCCTGTCTCCGGCTCAGTGGTCAGTGAGGAATCTTCTTGGGATTCTCTCTCCCTTTCCATCTGCCCCTCTCACTTTTGTGCTCATTCTCTCCCTCTCTCTCTCTCCCTCTCTCTCTCTTAAATAAATACATAAATAAATCTTTAAAAAAGAGATACGATCAATTTCAACATCCATATTCATTCATTTAACCTAGTGATTCTCAGTCCTCATGGCAAATAAGAATGGCCTGAGGAACTTTTTATAAAAGGAGTATGAAAAGAGAACAGTTTTATTTAGAAGGCTGTTGTTGTTGTTGTTGTTTTCCTAGTATCTGCTATATGAAAGTCCTCCTACACTGTACTCTGTGGAATACAGGTGTAAGATAAATTCACTATCCACAGGGAGCTTGAAATCTGGAAAGGAAGTAAGATATGTACCCAAAAAACTGCAACAAGTTAAAAAAATTATAA
>NW_024426996.1:10449534-10493924 GCF_017311325.1 Ursus maritimus | reverse complement strand
GTCATTCTGATGAGGAGAGGTTGCGGGGTTGTCCAGAGCCCAAATTATTGACCGGGACCCAGGCCGTGCACCCTTGTTTTATAGGGATCTTAGGGATGTGGCCTTCTTGATTTTTCAGCCTGCCTTCTGGGGGAGGGGCCTGCCTTGCTGATACTCAGGCAGCCCTGTTTGTTAGAGTCACCGTGTCCCCTGTGAGGGGGATGGGGATGGACACACTGTGAGCCGGTATTTCCAGGCTTTTGTTTTCTGGTGGCTTTCCCTGGCGGTTTGCTTTGCTTCTTCTGAGAGTCAGAACAGTAGTGGCCGAATCTCAGCCTCTGTCTCAGAACAGAGGGATCGCGGACCTTTCTCCACTGATGTTCTGGCCACTTGAACTCTGTTACTGTTGGTGCTGCTCAACCCTGCAGCGTCCTGGGATGTGCGCCCCACACCCGGCGTCCCAGCCCTCACTTCCAGGGCCGGCGCGTCTCTGTCCTTTGTGTTTCTAACACCGCCATCCGCTGCACGTGCTCCGGAGCTCCTGGTCTTAGTCTGGTTCCAGTGAGCACACCAGAGCTTCGTTTCAGTCTGGTTGCGCGTGTCCGCCGGCTCACGGTCCCATTCTGCTCTGTCGCGGTTCTGGTCCGGTCTGTGAGTCCTCCCGCTCCCCCGTGCAGGTGGCTACCGCTTCCCAGCACCCGAATGCAGCGGCTCCCTCCCCCTTCCTTTTATCTTCTGATATCTATGCTCGGTTTCACAGCTCCCCGCTTCGTACCTCAATACTCAGCGCTGGAGATGTTCATTTGTAGAGATCCAGATGTATCTTCCTACATCTCAGGCTGATTCCATGGATGTTCAGGCTGGTCTGGTACCTATCCAGCTCGACTCAGGGGACCGGCTGAAAAAGGGGTCCCGTACTCCTCCACCATCTTTCCATGGATCTCAACAAATCTTTCAAAAGACTTGACTAAGGGACACTTGGGTGGTGAGATAGAGCCCTGTCTCCGGCTCAGTGGTCAGTGAGGAATCTTCTTGGGATTCTCTCTCCCTTTCCATCTGCCCCTCTCACTTTTGTGCTCATTCTCTCCCTCTCTCTCTCTCCCTCTCTCTCTCTTAAATAAATACATAAATAAATCTTTAAAAAAGAGATACGATCAATTTCAACATCCATATTCATTCATTTAACCTAGTGATTCTCAGTCCTCATGGCAAATAAGAATGGCCTGAGGAACTTTTTATAAAAGGAGTATGAAAAGAGAACAGTTTTATTTAGAAGGCTGTTGTTGTTGTTGTTGTTTTCCTAGTATCTGCTATATGAAAGTCCTCCTACACTGTACTCTGTGGAATACAGGTGTAAGATAAATTCACTATCCACAGGGAGCTTGAAATCTGGAAAGGAAGTAAGATATGTACCCAAAAAACTGCAACAAGTTAAAAAAATTATAAAAGCCCCAAGGAGGTGCAAATAATGTGCTGTAGGAATTCAGAGAATTACAATATTGCTTTTCTCTTGGTCATCAAGGAAGTTTTCATGAAAGAGTGGGCTGTTGAGCTTGGTGTAAATAATGGATGAGATTTTGATATTAGGGTTAGTAGAGAAAAGGGCATTTGCATATGTCTTGATGGAAAAGTACCTGAAAGCAAGTTAAATTGGATGAGGGGAATTCTTATTAAAGGAATTGTTGGAAAATAGCTGATAATTTGTCTTGAGAATTGGACTAACTTAGTAAGTAAGGATAATATAATTAAAAGAGAAGGTTCTCAGTTTAAGGGGCCTGAATGCCGGCTTAGAATGTAGAATTCATCATGGCTCAAAGTGAAATATTCAAACTCTTTCAGCAAAAGGGTCATGACAACCAGGTGTTATAGGTAAGTGATGAACTGCTAAATTCCTCTCCTGAAACCCACATTACACTATATGTTAACTAAATAGAATTTAAATAAAAACCTGAAACAAACAAACAAAGCCAAAAGAAGAAGGAGGAGGAGGAGGAGGAGAAGGAGGTGGAGGAGGAGGAGGAAGAGGAGGAAAAAGAGGAGGAGGAGAAGAGGAGAGAGGCATGAGGAACCATGTTTCAGAAAAACAGTCTGATATGAGTGTGGGAAAAAGTCTGATATGAGTGTGGGAAGAATTTCAGAGAGGAGAGACTGATTAGGGCACCCTTAAGATACAGACAAGGATTATAATGTTTTAATTCTTGCCTTTAGTCCATTATAGAAATGGAAACTCAAAAAGTGAGTTTGCAAAAAGCAAGCCTATTTAGAAATTGATCTTTCTCTATTATGTTGTAATTATTTCCTTCTAAAATGTAAAGTAATAAAAATACATAAATAAATGAAATTAAAGGTTAATTTCCCCCTTCATGTCTTGTATAATTAATTGTGTGTAATGTATGTCTGTGTATTGAATGTGTCCATTGGTGTCCAGATAAATGGTGAACAATCAGCTCTCCAAATAAAAAAGCCCTCCCTGGTCTGTAGCATTTGCCCGTTTCTTGGTGTAAATAATCCTTCCATGGCCAATTTTAAACTATCCAAGTGTGATGTAATGGAACTTGAATTTGGGACGTTTTGGGAGGAAGATTTTTCCTCTACCAATTTAGCACTGAGTGGCCTGTTCCCCTCAAATAAATTGACAATAGACAACAGTTTATTATGCATGGGGTTTTCTTAGCTGTGAACAACTCACCGAATAGTCAGAGGTAAAGATTTCTATGCCAAGTTAACAAAAAAGGAGACGCAGTTTAGAGCTTCCAAGGGAAAGTATGGAAGGTTTTTTTGGAGCTTTTGGTGCTAATGGGAAGCTAGATTGTCACTTCTTTTGCTATTAAGGGTCAGTCTTCTCTTGAACAAGAAACTCTCTGGGAGGGGTATCAATGACAACTGTTTTGAAGGGACACTCTGCTTAGTTTAGGTAGTGTGTTTTTCTGTGGCTACTGATTGTTCAGAAATCTCCAGTTTAAAATAATTTTTATATCACCTTGGTGGACTGTTAATCCTCTCTAGAAGAGATGAGCACCATCAGCTGTAAGAATCACTGGTGAAGTGGTTCCTGAGCACAGTTATACATATCCCACTTCAACATTGCCTTTGTTTGAGTGGTGCATTAAATTTTTAAAAAACAAAGAAACAAAAAAAGAACCCAAACGTGAAGTTGCCCTTAATAGCTGTGATTTGTGAATAAGTAGAGGAGATGATACCGTCAAAAGTTCAGAAATAACAGAAGTAAATCCATTGAATTACCAAAGTAGTGATTAATGAAAGTTTACGGTGCACATATACCAAAAAGACAGTGAACCAAGAGCACTCAAACCAAACCATGGAATGAAGCTCAGGTGTATAAGGAACTTTTATAGTGGGAAGGCAGTTTATTCTTTACAGTGATTGGTTATAATATTACAGAATTCTATTAAATGATAGCGAATTTTTTAGTGTTTACCTGATAATCAATTTTGGGTAACCAGTTTAAGTTCTGCTTATGATTTCCAGAGGCAAAAGTAAGAAATGACTCAGATCAAGTTATTGTCTTGCAAAATAAGCCAAATTACGTTTTGTTTGTATGACTAAACTGGTTTTCTTTACCGAAGATATTTTCAAGGCTGATTTGTTTGTTTTCAATTATAACAACTTCTGTAATCAGGAGTTAGCTGTTAGAACTGGATAGATTTCGGTTAATTCTCGCAGTTTTTTATTTATTTATTTATTTATTTATTTATTTATTTAAAAGATTTTATTTATTTATTCGACAGAGATAGAGACAGCCAGCGAGAGAGGGAACACAAGCAGGGGGAGTGGGAGAGGAAGAAGCAGGCTCATAGTGGAAGAGCCTGATGTGGGGCTCGATCCCATAACGCCAGGATCACGCCCTGAGCCAAAGGCAGACGCTTTACCGCTATGCAACGCAGGCGCCCCCGCAGTTTTTTATTTAAACCACCATCATCACTCAACATGTTACAGTCACCTTCTAAGGGGTCTTTCACTTTCCACACTTACCTTTCTGCGGTCTCTTTTAACCTAGCTTTTGCTATATTTTATTCATTATAAGTGAGTTACCAAATCCAGTCCATAGTCAAGGGAGGGGGATTTATGCAAAAGTGCAGATACAAGAAAACAGGTATCTTTGGAGGCCACTCTAAAAGGTATCTACATCAGGCAACATAATCCAGTTTTTTTTTAAAGATTTTATTTATATATTTGTTTATTTATTTGAGAGGGAGCAAGAGACCACAAGCGCTGGAGGCGGGCAGAAGGACAAGCAAACTCCCCACTGAGCACGGAGCCCATTGTGGGCTTGATCCCAGGACCCTGAGATCATGACCTGACCCAAAGTCAGATGCTTAAATGACTGAGCCATCAGGAGCCCCAGCATATCCAACTTTAGGTATTAAGCCTGGCACTCAGAATTTAAAGCTAGAAGCTCATTAGCCCTCAGTAGCAGACAAAGAATTGAACTGTCTTTCAGTTCAAAAGCTGCCAACATGGTCATACCTACCAACACTTAAAAACTCCAGGAATGGAAAGGTGCTCTTTCCTTCTAGTTCAATACTAATCTGCTGATGAAAAACTGTCTGAACAGTTTAAGGTCAACCAGCATCGGTTTGCAACTCCTGAGGCCTTGGCATCTGTGTCTTGGCTGGGACTACAGATGTCCTTGTCCTTCTGAGGTTGTTGGGACCCAGAAGCTTTGCTGAGCCCATTCATTCCACAGGTCATCACTTAAGACTCACAAGGATGTAAAAATAGCTCCCTACTTGTGTTCTCCATAAACTGTAGACAGCCTTTCAGGTTAAACTCTTATGATCTGAGACTTAAAGCTCTTACTTCAAACTTAGCAATACAAAGTCTACTGCATAGCTGTTGAACAGAACACATGTGCTCTGCATGTGATCCTGCTAGCAAAAGAAAGAGGAATGAACTGAGCCAAGCACACTGAGTTCATCCATCCAAATTCATCAGCAAGAAAAGTGATCCTTTCTTTGCTAGTCAGAGAAGCTTAGAGTGGAACACTGGTAGAATTCCTTCTACGTGAAAAGGAACAGCAGGAANNNNAAACGAGTGTTTCCCTTAGACTTTAACTTTTTCAAATATTTTATTGCTTTACAATTTTGTTTTCTTTATTATTAAGGAAAGTCAAGATAATCACATATATCAATCTTTGATTTTAGGATTTAATTATGTTTATGTTTTAAATAGCCCTCATCATTCTGTGATAATTGGTAGATAATGTTTACTTATATTTTCATTAAGCACTTCTTTTTTTTTCTATGATTTAACACATGACATTTAAGGATATATATTTTTCCCTAATAGTGACTAATTGGTAAATCCCAGCCTATTAAATAACCTGATATATTTTTCTTTGCCTATTGAAAGTACAATAAATTTAGAAATCTCAGACTCTCAGGTAGAAGTAAAAATCAGTACATTAGCCATGGAGGAAAATTTGATAATAAATGTGAAGTATAGCCAAGGATACATGCGTATCTTTTAACTGAGACTTTATAATTCTATAAATTTTTTTTTAAAAATAATCACAGAACTGTTTTGAGAATGTTACCACAGCATTAATTGTAAAGAAAAAAAAAATAGCTAAAATTAGAGGCCTGGCAAGAAAAAGTTATGCTTATATGATGGAATTTTGTGCATTCATCATAAAGTACATTGAAAGAAAATATTTGGGGCACTTGGGTGGCTCAGTTGATTAGGCATCTGCCTTAGGCTTAGGTCATGATACCCCAGTCCTAGGATCTAGCCCTGGGTTTGGCTCCCTGCTCAGCGGAAAGTTGGGTTCTCCCTCCCCCGTGCTCATGTACATTCTCTATCTCTTTCTCTCTCTCAAATAAATAAATAAAATTAAAAAAAAAGAAAATATTTGATGTGTGAAGAATCCTGAGAATATAATTTGGGTCCAAAATTGAGGATAATGTACAGTAATTTCAATCACTCACATTGCACAGAAAAAGACTAGGAAAAGTAAGTAGATGCTTTATCAGTGGTTGTCTTTGGGTAACAGGATTATCTATCTATCTATCTATCTATCTATCTATCTATCATCTATCTATCTATCTAGTTATTCCTTTTTCTAGCTTATACTTTTAATGCTTGCTTTTCTACCTTAAATTTGAACTTTAAATAATTGGAGGCAGGCAGGGACTTTTATTAAACATCACAAAGTCTAGTTTGTAATAGATTCTCAATACTATTTGTTACATGTTGCTAATAGAATGAGATCATAATTTGAAGTTGGCAGCAGCTGAACATACCAAGAATGTTTAAGAAAATAAACAGAGAGAGGAATAATAGAGACTCAAGTCATAGACCAAGGCATAAGGAGATCTAGCAATAATTGGTTCGAATCTAGCTTCAGAGATTAGGGATCAGGAACAGAATTCTCCCTCTCCCTGGGAAAAATAGTGGGTTAAACTATGAATTCAGTCTCACATTATCTGTACAATAACTTGGGAGAATGCTATAGCAACTTTAAACTGCAAATACCATGCACTCCCAAAATTTAGATAAAAGAGTAGAAACTGCGATTTTCTAAAATTGAAGCAAACCAAAAGCAAAATAAAATTAATAAGCTTAATTATTGTTGAGGTAACTTATACCACCATCAACAATAGTAAGCTGGTTTAAAAATATACTGCTAGGGGCGTCTGGGGTGGCTCCGTCGTTAAAGGTCTGCCTTTGGTCATTATCCCAGCGTTCTGGGATGGAGCCTCACATCAGGCTCCCTGCTCAGCAGGAAACCTGCTTCTCCCTCTCCCACTCCCCCTGATTGTGTTCTCTCTCTCGCTGCCTCTTCTCTGTCAAGTAAATTAATAAATAATATCTTAAAAAATAAAATAAAAATATACTGCTAATAAGATTAGCTATTTCTCTCCTCAGTTATGGTGCAGTATGTCTGGCATAAAGTAATTGTACTTTTGATTTTTAATTTTCTTTTAAAGATTTTTTGTTTATTTGACAGAGATAGAGACAGCCAGCGAGAGAGGGAACACAAGCAGGGGGAGTGGGAGAGGAAGAAGCAGGCTCACAGCAGAGGAGCCTGATGTGGGGCTCGATCCCAGAACGCCGGGATCACGCCCTGAGCCAAAGGCAGACGCTTAATGGCTGAGCCCCCCAGGCGCCCCTGATTTTTAATGTTTTTTAATGAATGAGGTAACATGAATTTTGTTTAGGTGGTGAATCTCTAACACTGTTCAAAGAAAAAGAAAAGTGCTTGGATTCTAAATGATTTGTATTTCTTTATATATCACCATAGCTTGACAAAAGCATCCTTTGAGAGCATACAATTACTTTTTTTCTAATTTATGCTAAACAGTCTTCTGTTTTTTCTGAGTGACTCTTTTCAATGAAATATAAGAACTCAAATAGGTTGCCACTTGTGTTCTCATACCAAGTTTAGTTTTTATTATTAATTACCATTTTGGCCACTATCTGATAAAGTACAATTTCTTACTCATTTAGTTATTCTGAATCATCCCCATGAAACCTACTCATCACTATGTGAATTAATATAATTTAATTTCTGGACCTTCCAAACTAAGAAATAGTTCCTGATTTCTCTTGTGGGATTCCCTTTTTGCTATATTGGGGTGGGGAATTGGTTATAGCTTTGAGTTAGTGACAAAACAATAAAGTAATGATTGTAGTAATTGGAGTTGATCACAAGATCAGAAGAGAGCTAAGAGCAAAGCAAACTCAACATAGCCAGGCATCTGTTAGGGTATTGCTTCTCTCAACTATCCTGGGCTATTGATACCAAGCAGAAACATATTTTTAAAAGCCATAATTTTTAAAATCTCTGTGATTTTAAGATGGTAAACCCCAGTCAGAGCTTTCACTTGCCTTGTAGATCCGTACTAAAAATCTTTTGAAGCAGAGAATACATAGTGAGACAGTGAAAAAATACTTGCAAGCCTCAGATGGATGTATAAATTGTATAAATCAATTTGGTAATATCATTAAGAATTATAGTTGAGTGTATCTTTTAGATTTGCAATTCCACATCTGAAAAATTATTTTTTAGATAAAATGCATATAATAGAAAATTAATTTCAGCTCTCTTTGTAATAGCAAAAGAGTAGGAATGTAACACTGTTTACACTGTGATAGGGCCATAAATTGAAATAATATACAGCTGTGTTAATGACGGAACTCATTATGTACAAATACAAGCTAATTTGAAAAAGGCAAGTTGAAGAACACGATGTAAAACATGTTATTTTGTAAAACATGTTATTCTATACGTATAAAAGAAAAAAACCTCAATGACTGGATATGTGTGTGTGCAGTTGACTCTTGAGCAACATGGGTTTGAATTGCACAGGTCCACTTGCATGCAGATTTTTTACTGTACAGTACTGTAAATGTATTTTTCTTTCTTATGATTTTCTTAATAACACTGTTTCTCTGGTTTACATTATTGTAAGAATACAGTATATAATACATGTAATATACAAAATACATGTTAACTCTTTATTCCAAAAGGTTTCTAGTCAACAGTAGTCTGTTAGTAATTAAGTTTTGATGGAGTCAAAGTTATGTGCAGATTTATGTGTAGATTTTCAACTGCAGAGGGGTCAGCACCCTACCGCCTGTGTTGTTCATGGGTCAACTGTAATGTATATATGTTTATGTGTGTTTCTATTATCTATCTGTCTGTCTATCTATCTATCCATCCATCCATCACATCTATTTATAACATCTGTAGAAGGTTATACAATAAATTGGTAAGATTAGGGGCCTCTGGATGGTTGAGGACTGGGAGTAGAAAAAAAACTTTTTCCTGGAAAAAGATGTTGCACCATTTGAAATTTGGACTATGTAAATGTGTCATCAAGTTAAAAGTAAATTTTACACACACACACACACACACACACACACAATTTTAAAAATAAGTAAACACATTTTTATACATAGGTATTTTTTTTTACTAAATCTTACAAAGCTCCAAATTTAAAAAGGTGTACTCTGAGGCACCCCAAATTTAGAAAATAACTTAATAAATTATTTTGCTATCACATAAATATTGCTAACTTCTAAGCCTAGAATAGAGTAGTATCCTAATTCTCTACACCACTTGTGCCAGGCAGTTCCAAATTTTAGATTCTATAGTGTGTAACTTCTGCACAGCAGTGCTTATTCCTATATTAGAAAGGATGCTTAAGTGTTAGCCAGACGGTTTTGTGAAAATTATTTAGCCACATAGGGCTGGATTATCAGTATGTCAGCTATGTACTTAGGGCTCCATTGCTTTTTCTCCATTTATTGGATTGGCTCTGTGTTGGATGTGTTCCTAGAGATATACTATCCACTTGGTGGCCTCTGGCAATTTGGATGGAAACACATTCTATGACCTTAGCAACATTAGGTGAATGAGAGCATTTATTTCTTAAAATTCCAACACAATTCCCATATCTGAGTTTCATTTAAATGAATTGACTCATGTGCCTTGCTTTTTTGTATAGAGCGGTTTGGCTAGGCCTTGGTTATATGCTTACACCTATTTCAAGGATATTGGATCAGCAGTACTCAAAACAAATGGATTGAAAGTTTAGGAGAAATCACTCCCCTTGGGAAAATTCAAATGTTGTTAACATAGTAAAATGGATTAGATGCTAGGAAGGCAAAAACAGCAGATATCACCTACAAGAAGATATTACAAAGGGGAAAAAAACCTTGCATTTTCACTTGGAGAAAATAGGACCAATAAAAGGCTTGAGTCACATTGATATAAGATTGGTGAGCTTGGCCAAAATACAAAGAGCTAGTCCTGATTTAGACATTGTATTTAATTCACTGTTGCTCTTATTTTGGTTTACTGCCAATAAAATAAAAAAATAAATAAGGGATGTATATCACTTACAGAATGAAGTGAGTGGAATCAGCTTCCCCGTGGCTGACTTGGTTCCTCAGAGAGGTATGCCTGAAATTCAGTGGTCAGCACCCTGGACTGGAGGAGCCCCGGGCTGTTAGCTCATTGCATTTGTAGGAAATACTTAAGAAGGACACAAATTAGCTCTCCACAATATGCCCGCTAATATATGAAGACTGTCTTTCTGTGCCACAATTAGATACTCTGCATTCCTTTTCTTACTAAAGTCCTTGGACAACCACATCTTAGCAGTGAGATGAGTCATGGCAAGAATGAAAATCTAAGGTCAGGGAAGCCTAATGTGTCCTTAAAACTTATTGAATGGCTGAACTAATAAATGACTAAATCTTCACAGAAAATTAGCACATCTGAAAAAGGAAAATATTTTCAAGAAAAGTACCCCATTTATACTACAGAAATCCAAATTATCCTATGGATTTTATCAGCAATAACATCATTGATTATTAAAACAACAAAATACTATAACATGTGGTGCATTTTTTAAATATAATTTTAGAACTATAAGAATGTATACTCAAATTAACACATTTAGGTAAACATTTAATTTTATTAGGCCTACAGGATTACCTTATACAACTTACCCTAATGGCTTAAAAAATATTTCACTCATACTCAAACCTGTTTATGTACTCAACATATTTGAGCCCAATTGATCATGTTTCACTTCAAGAAATTCTTATAAATAAACTTTAATCCCATAGGACAGATCCATTAATTATTCTTTCAGGGGAGGTATAATTAATGGGTCTGTTCTATAGAATTATGGCATTCAGTAAATATTAATAATGCAAACTCACTCTTGTACCAAGCACCTTAGTTGTACCCAAACAAATAGATCATTTTATTGGCTAAAGCTTTCCTTCAACATTCCTGTAGGGAACATGAAAGCATGCAAAACAATTTAGCATCAGCTTTTCAGTGAGCTCTTCATAGAAGATTAAAGATTCTTTGGTGGAGCTGTGACGCATCCCAATAAAATAGTCTGTCAAAATTCATTTTTATAAAAGTTATAAAAGCCCTAATGAAAGCTTAGAAGTTATGAGTACAATGACAGTCATGTATTATAATCCTGAAAAGCCTGGTTATATTGTGAATGAAGAATATCTTTAAATAAACTTTTTATTTTTAAAGTTTCATATGTATAGAAAATTTGCAGAGGTGGAACAGAGAACTCCCATACACCCGTCATTCAGTTTCCCCGATTGTTATCATCTTACCTCAGCAGAGTACATTTGTCACAACTAAGAACTAATATAGGTACATTACTATTAACTAAACTTAGCAACGTATTCAGATGTTACCGGTTTTCCTTAATATCCTTTTTTGCTACTGCAGGATTTTATCCAGGATACCACATTACATTTAGTCATCGTGTCTCTCTAATGACATGATCTGTAATAGTCCTCAGACTTGCCTTGTCCTTGGTGACCTTGACTTTGGTTAGATTTTCTGCAGAATGCCCCTCAATTTGGGTTTGTCTGATATTTTTCTCATAACTAGACTGAGGTGGGAGAAAGACCACAGAGGTGAAGTACCTCTCTTATCATATGATGTCGTGCTGTCTACATGGTGTTTACCTTGATCACTTTGATGAGGTAATATTGCTGGGTTTCTCCACTGTAAAGTTACCATTCCTCATTTCATATTCTACTCTTTGGAATTAACTGACTAAACACAGCCTGGAGGTTGGTTGTGGGGTGGGGTGTGAATGCTACATCTTGAAGAGAGGGAGTATCTGCATAGCTTAATTGGAATTCTTCTGTAAGAGAGATTTGACTTTTCTCTCCAATTATTTATTTATTCAGTTCCTTATTTATATATGAATTCATGATTTTTAAAATTTTGTTTTAACCTTCAAATTATAACTCCAGTACGATGCTATTTATTTTGTTGCTCAAATTGTTCCAGCTCTGGCTGGAGCTCTTTCACATTGGCTCCTTTATCTCTTTGGCATACCCCATCCTTTTATCTTTTGAGCATATTCTTACTTTTTGGAACAACAAGATGGTCTAGAATCACCTAGTACATTCTTCGCCCCATTCCTGGAATCAGCAATTTCTCCAAGGAGCCATGGTTCCTATATTAGAAGAAAGGCATATCTGGCATTGGGCATTAATAAAGAATATTTTATTTGATAAAATTAGCACGTTTCCTCCCAAAATCAGAGGGAAAATATAATATGGCTTATATAATAAAAATATTATCAATACTTGTAAAAAATTATCTCATTTTCATGGATAAAAAGTAACTCCTGGGGCACCTGGCTGGTTTAGTTGGTAGAGCTGTGACTCTTGATCATGAGTTTGAGCCCCACGTTGAGTGTACAGATTACTTAAAAATAATAGTAAAATGCATTTTTTAAAAAGTAACTCCTTAATTTATGAATTAATAAAGTATATTTCAAAACTGAATTTTAATTTTAATTTTTATATTATTATATAAATGGTGACTTGACAATTTTATACCTACCTACAGTATCAAGTATAGATAATTTGTGAATCAGTTGAGAATTCATTTCTTCATGTCAAAAGAAAGAACAGAGTACTATGTTTGTCAAGGCTATTACAATGAGTGCGTGGTTTTTTTTAATAATAAAAATAGTAGAAGCTTAGAGAAGATGCGTCATTCAAAGTATCAACATTCTTTTCTGGTTTAGTAAGTATTAATGACATCTATTACCCTTTAATTTCTCTATTTCTTTAGTGATGGTATATTGAGTGTCAAAGCTCTCAGTTGTACACTTTGGTCATTAAGAGTTGAGCAGTGTTAGTTGAGAGTGATTAGATTTTTTAGCCAAACTTTTAAAGCACTGTTTATAATAACAGATAATATACCATTCCCCTAAACTGTGGTCAGAAATATAACCTGGGAGAACATGATTATTATTACATCAAAATGTTTCTTTCGTTATCTATTTGGGAAAGAACATCTACTGTAATTTGCAAATTCTGTTCACTTTCTGGATTTTTTTAATATAAATGCTATTTTAATATACTTATATTTTATATACTTATTTTTAGACAGTTATTTCTTCATCAATAATAACTTCTAGTAATTCTGCAATCAGTGTTGATAGTCAAAGTAGATATGAGGTTAGTAGTCAGAGTTGGTACTAGATACTTGAGTCTGAAGATTGCATTGAGGTCATTTATTTGCTATTTCCAACCTCTTGATAAGTTATCCTTGATAATTCATATACATTTTTAGGAGTCATCTCATATGAGCTAAGAAAGTTCTAGTCAGCCTCCTGCCACTGTTTTCCTCTTCTGTGGCAGCTCTTAATATGCCACAGTGGCATGATATTTGCAGAACTTCTATGTACTTAAATCATTTTTTATTCCATTGAGAAATTTGAACAAGAGGGGAGTACTCTGAGAATTTTATTTAAAATAGCGATTTCTATTTCCACTTGTGCTCTCTTTTTTTCCTCAAAGATGAGTCAACAGAAAGAGAAGATAGACACATTGCTTTTTTTGCCATTTCTATTTTACTTCCCACCTAAAACTTTATTTCTCTCACCTTCTTCCATTCATCTGCCCAGGAAGTTCCATAATCACCACTGATGAGGCTCTCTTTTACTAATTTAAAATTTTCAGTATTTTAGCAAAGGCTTCCTCTCTTCCTTTGACAAACCCACAAGCAGATAATATCTCCATATTTTTGTTTATTGTAATTAAAGTATGTTAAGTCACTGGTAACTGTCAGATTCCCATCAAATGAGTGGGACTGGCTAACGTGTCTGAGGTAACTTGTTAAAATACAAATTAATCTTTGTGAAAATCTTGTGCTGGATTGTGTACAATACAAATATTAGTGTTATTTAATGTGTGTTATGTACCAAAAAATTGCAAAAGCATTTTCAAAGAATAGAATCCTAACTATGCTGTTTTTTTAGCCATGATGTATGAACTGAAAGGTTGGTAGCAGAAAACATAAGTAAAAAATCTTTGTGAATTTGAGGTAGGACAAGATTTCTTAGGTAAATCACCAAAAGTATAAACCATAAAAAAAAAAAAAAAGGTGGAAAGCTTTGGTTCTTTTGAAGACAGTATTAAGGAAATAAAGATATAAGCCACAAACTGGGTGAAAATATTTATAATAAATATATATGACAAAGGATTTTTATACAAATAACCTAATCAGAAGGAAAAATAGGCAAAATATTTTAACAGATTCTTCACAAAACAATAATGGTCAAGAGGCACATGAAAAGATGCTCAACATCATTAGTTATCTACAGAAATGAAAGTTAAAACCACAGTGAGCTACCATTACAGATCCCTGAAATGGCTAAAATTAAAGAAAAGAAAAAATGATAATGCCCATATTAGTGAGATACAATACAAATTGAAGTGCAATGTATTACAACCCTTTTGTCATTTTGTCAGTTCGTAATGAAGTTGGCATAATAATCGATATAAATTTACCACAGGACCCAGGTAATTTCACTGTTAGGTATTTAACCAAGACAAATGAAAACAGGGGTGCCTAGGTGGCTCAGTCAGTTGAGCATCCAGCTCTTGATTTCGGCTCAGGTCATGGTCTCAGGGTCCTGGGATCAAGCCGTGCTTGGGGCTCCATGCTCAGTGGGGAGTCTGCTTAAGGATTCTCTCTCTCCCTCTCCCTCTCTCTTTGCCCCTCACCCTGCTCATGCGCTCGCTCTGTCTCTCTCAGATAAATAAATAAATCAAAGAAAGAAAGAAAAGGAAGAAAGAAAGAAAGAAAGAAAGAAAGAAAGAAAGAAAGAAAGAAGAAAGAAAGAAAGAAAGAAAGAAAGAAAGAAAGAAAGAAAGATGAAAATACATGTCCACAAAAAGATATATGCACAAACATTTAGCATGGCTTTCTTTGTAATAGTCCCAGACTGGAAGCAATGCAAACTCTATCAACAGGTGATTAGGTAAACAAATTGTGGTTTGCCATTAAATATTGCACTACATTTAAAAGGATGGATCCTGAAATATACAACAGCATGACATGATGAATTTCAAAATAATTCTGCTGAATGAGCGAAGCTGGGTATTAAAGAGTTCATATTATACATTTCCATTTATGTGAAATTCTAGGGAAGGCAAAACTAACCTATAGTTTGATACTGCATATCATTGTTGCCTAAGACCAGGAAGGGGTAGCATTTGAATGCAAAGGAACATGAGGTAACATTTTGAAGATGAAAATGTTCTATATCTTGATTTTGGTGGTAGTTACACATGTGTATACATTTGTTAAAGTCATCTAACCACATACTTTTAAAAGTTGCATTTCAGTATAGTATGTTATACTTCAATAGCGTTGATTTAAAGAAGAAAATGGGTTGGAGGTGAGGGATGAGGTAGTTTGTAAATTTAGGGGAATTGTATAATGGGAACAGCAACAACAAAGTGAATAATTTCTGCAAACTTAGATGAATAGAAAGAATTCTGGAGAACAATATGAGAAGAGGGTAAATTTCACTAGAATATCTCTGATAGGCTCAAAAGTAAATACTTGTCTAGATTTTATTGTTAAACTTAAAGGTTACACTTAACATTAAGCTCAATTTGAAGAAAAATAAAAGAAAACTTAGAATGTATGCAATAGAAATGGGGAGAAAGTCTACCAATTTGGGTGAAAAAAACATTTTTAAGTATAGGAAAGATACTAAGTTCATATTATTTATCACCCTAGTGTGGGAAAGAAGCAGGGATCAATTGGGCTTAGAACCAGGAAATCAGATTTTTAGGACACTTGTTGAAATTAGGATAGGCTTCTTAAAACCATCCCGTGCAGTCTCCACTGGGTCAGAAAGTCAAAATATGTTACATAAGAATTAAGGAGGTTCCTTTTGTTGAGCTGATTTGCTTATTTTACAAAATAATTCTATATTCCAAAGACAGCCACTTTCATATTATTAAGAACTGCCCATTTCCAAAGTATCTGAAATACATCAAAAGCAGATAAAGCCATAATTCTAACAAAATACTTTTTGAAGAAAATTATGAAAGAACATACACTGTTAGCTTTTAAAAGCTTCAAATGTAGCTTATGAAGTACTTTGTTAATTTGTATTTAGATGTGCAATTGCATTGAAATTGCCACCATTAAATGAAAGAGTAAGCTAATTAAAGTATGAAGTATGGATAAGATTTATATATGAAGGGTTTACGATAGTATCAGATATCTAGAAGTGTAAGCAAATTGGAATAGCACCTAAATTACAGATCACTGAAATGTAAATGGAAAAACAATAAGCTAAAAATGAAGATACAGTTTTTCTATTTTTGCTTTGTATTTTTTAACTTGATAATTAAGTGCAGTATATGAGATGTCATATAAGATTGATTTGTTTTTTTAAAACATTTTTCTCAAGATTCTCTAAGAGCAATAAAATTAAGTGTCATGCTATAAGATGGATTTGAAAGTGAAAACTGGAACACAGTTTTCTCTAAGAATGACATTCAAAGAATCAAGGTTAGATGATGCAAATTTTAGAGTCTGGTTTCTAACAGTGCTTAGAATGACACATTTATTTCTGGGAAGTTGTGGGAGACCTCGACCCTAAAAGAAGTTAACCATGAAGCTTGATTTTGGTTCATGTTCTTACAGAAGTTCAAAAATTTTCATCAATAAGAATATGATACAGGCTTTTAAATTTTCACAATTGAATGTCATCTCTGTCTTCTGAATATATGATTTTTAAGGGCATGATCCTTTAATATACTATGCAGGATACCAATTCTTCAGGAAAATACCAGATAAT
The DNA here is from genome assembly GCF_017311325.1 of Ursus maritimus. Lineage (NCBI taxonomy): Eukaryota > Metazoa > Chordata > Mammalia > Carnivora > Ursidae > Ursus > Ursus maritimus. The sequence continues at coordinate 10,477,305 of NW_024426996.1, read as the reverse complement.
TCAACTACATATGAACTGTGTTCTATTATTTGCTTAATTTCTCATGAGAAATCTAATGAGAAAAACAGCTCAGGAGTCTTGTTTTTCTAGTCTAGAAAAAAAAAGTTTCACTAATTTTTTTTAAATTTTAGAATCCTGTGGTAAATTCATTCCTAAGAAAACCTTTGTTTCTCTATTATATCATATAATCAGATAGTGAAAGTCAGCAGTTCAGAATATTTCCTGATTTTGATCAAATAATGGACAAGAAGTTCTGAATAAATTTAGAAATTAAGTCAGTAGCTAATTCACCTCAATTATCTAGTTTATGTATTTTTCTGCTTCCTTCAGTAGATTATTGTTCAGTTTTTACCTAATTTCCTCCTTTAGACAATTTAAGTCAATGCGCAGTCTTGGGTCAATTTCTGAACTAGGGTACAGTACATGTTATATAAAAATTATCCTGAGTATAAACTATGTTTATAGTTCTTATGCATTGCTGCTGAAATAGAGTCAGAAATAATCCCGCTTTAAGGATTTTTAAAGTGTATCCAATTTATGGTACACCTAAATCAAATGAATTGGAAATAACCTCATGAATGGAAAGGGACTCTAAGAATTGTAACAGTTGTAGCATCTATTCTCTGAATGTGTTCTTTTTTGGCACTTAAATCAGCCAAACTTGTCTACTTATTCCCTTATCGCAATCAAAATTAATCCATTCTTTTGCTTTAATCTTCACTGCAAAATTTTCTGTGTATGAGTGCGTGCACAGTTGGTAAACAAGCTGAAATATGTTGCTGTTCATTCTTTTCAGTGTTTTATTTGCTTATCTACTTAAAAGGGAGAATGATTCTGACAGAGTGAGTTAAGGATATAGTAACATAACTTCTGTTGCTACCTATTACCAGTATTTTTTTCTTGCTTTTAGAAAAAATAATGGTAAGCTTCTAACCCATACTTCTTTTTCTTAGGCTAATCTCTTATTTAAGGAGTTTTAATTGATTACATTTTTACAAGGCTAGAAGAACAGCATTAGCAACATTCCAATAATTCTCTTTTTGTGTATCCTTTGTTCTTAACATTTCTTTTTGTTTTGTTTAGCAGAATGTAAGAAAGATTATAAACTGTCAGGGGCTATGTATATGGGAATTTAAAAATTTAATATTCATTTTGCAATTAGATATTGATGACAGATGTAGTTTTCATAATGAATAAAAACTGGATAGAATTATTTAAATCTTCACTAATTAAAAGTGAGTAATACTTTTAAATATATGTTTGAAAATCAGCCTGAAAGACATCGAAATAACAAGATCGTGAATCATCACAGATACCGTATAACTTTCAAAAAAAAAGGGGGGGCGCCAACATCTAAAGTAAGCAAATAAAATTTTAAATACTGTCTTGGCACAAAGATGTTGATGGTATTTAATAAAATGCACTTAAAATGTACATTAAGAAGTGATAATTAGGCTAATTTTTCAGTTAACTATTTCTAAATAAGGAATGATTCAGTATATAATATAATGTGAATTTTTCTATACCTATATTTCATTCATTTATTTGTTTTTATATTAAGAAGAAGGATTTGATTCTAAATTAGGATTAATAAAGATAACTACCAAAATGTATCTCTTTAATTCAGTTGTGTTTTCCTTGCAGAGTGCAGATATGAGCCCAGCAAGTAGCACCACTTCACTTCCTGTTAGTCCTCTGACTGAAGAGCCATTGCCTTTCAAGGTAAAAAATAAACAAAAAATAATTATTTATGATACTTTTAGGATACTCAAGTACTTTAGTAAAATATTGCATGGTATAGATGGTAAGGTAAACTGCTTTAATACATAAGGATCTAATTTCAGATGGTAAAATCTTTGTTGTTGTTTTGTTGTCATTCTGGTTGGTAAGTAAAAATGCAGTTTGGAATAGAAGTTAATACTATAGACTACATCATTTGCCTTGCATGTAAGAAACAGTGCTATCTTTGTAATAGCTTGATGTCATGTGAATTAGAGGTTTTGAATCTTGTTTATCATAATTTAAGTAATAAATTTAGGATGAATTATTTAGCCCTCATTGAGTGGTTACATTTTCATTTGCTGGTTAAATTTTCGTTGATGACTCTAGCTCATTTAGAAAATATTTATTTACTATGTATTATTTATTATGTAAATATTATGTTTACAAAATGATGATCAAATCAAAAACTGAAATACAGAATCATTCCTCCAAAGACATTATATTTTTAAAATGCTTAAGGAAAAATGTAAATAAGTAATTAAGGAGTATGGTTCTCCAGCTGGGGAGACTATATGTATTACAAGTAAGAAGTCATTTTCTTGTTTTGCTGTTTAAGATTAGCTGTGTCTATTTAAACAGAGCTCGTAGATCAGCTATTTTGTATTTGTACCCGGGATGTTTGGATTTCATTGAAATTATTATAAAGGCAATCCTTAAGATCATGGGGAAGAAAAACTTGGAAAATTGGAATGATACACTTAACTTATGTGCAATAGTCTCCGTTTAATTTGGTTTAAAGACAGGTAGATATGCATTTTGGAATTCATTATGATTTTCATGATTTTGGGATTTTATCATAAAATTGTTTATTACTGTGGGTTTTTTTTTTTTTTCTTTTTCATATGAAGAGAGTAACCTACTCAAGTTCATACTGCTTAAACCTAGTACAGTGCCTGGTATTGATTTCTAAATAATATTTGCTGTGTAGTTAAAATGAGAATAATAGAAAGTTATGAATTTCATTGTGTGTCTTTAGTTTTGTAATTATAGATGCTTTGTTCCTTAATGATAGACAAGGGGCACCTGGGTGGCTCAGTCAGTTAAGCAACTGACTCTTGATTTCAGCTCCGGTCATGATCTCAGGGTCCTGAGATTGAGCCTGCATCTAGCTCCATACTCAGCAGGCAGTCTGCTGCAGATTCTTTTTCCCACTCCTTCCCACCCCTCCCCCATCTCTCTCTCTCTCTCTCTCTAAAATAAATAAATAAATCTTTTTAAAAAATGATAGACAGGGGCGCCTGGGTGGCACAGCGGTTAAGCGTCTGCCTTCGGCTCAGGGCGTGATCCCGGCGTTATGGGATCGAGCCCCACATCAGGCTCCTCTGCTGTGAGCCTGCTTCTTCCTCTCCCACTCCCCCTGCTTGTGTTCCCTCTCTCGCTGGCTGTCTCTATCTCTGTCGAATAAATAAATAAAATCTTTAAAAAAAATGATAGACAATAATAATTGTTAAAAGGTTATTTTATATCAGAGAATTGTTAAATACTGGATAGTATCCTGATTACATTTTTGAGAAGTCTATTATTCTACAACAAAGAAGAAAATACCCACACTTCAAAGTTTAGTGTTACTCAATGTTTCCTTCTTATGGTATATGGGACAAAATTTACGGAAGAATCATATCCTTAACAAGATTTTAATTGAATTCTCAAAGCATTACTAGAAACCATTTTCTCTTTGTAATATATTGATAATGGCCCATACTCCTTGAAAATTAATGTATTTTTTAATGGAAGTAAAAGAAGAGGTCAGATATATTCCAAAATATGCTGACACAATGCTAATATAAATATAATTATTTTAGTTTCCGTGACTGCTTCTAAGAGATCAATATTGTTCCCATGTATGTAATGTATGTAAGTGGTTTTATAAGCAATTAAAACTTCTAAGCACTTATAATATATAATATTAGCATTGGTAGCCAGTGTAGTTATAGTGCCTCTTAATTTACTTCTTTTGTGAAAGGAATATTATTTATGTTTATTTTTGTATTTTCTATCATATATAAAAACATCCCACTAGTGTTTAATAGTGTCAAAAACTAAAGTTTGAAATTATGAAGTAAAGCTCCTGCATTTGTAAATGAGGAGCTTTTTTTGTAAACAAGGAGTAAAGCTCCTTTTTCACCACTGTTCTCATCATTATCTATTGTAGGCATGCCAGGCTATGAAAGCGTTTGAGTGTATCCCTTCATAGAAAAAGATGTATGATGCACAGTTCTCTACATATACTACCATAAACTTACAGACTTCCCAGTCACACTCTTGGTGCTAAGAAATTTCTAGGATTCCAAGTTCATATAATTGGGCAATTGTTATGGACATATATTTGGAAACAAAAGGCAAATGTATAACCTCTATTTTTTAATAAAGCATTCAGGGTGACTTACACAAGTGGTCTGTTCTCTACCAGAATATCATTACAAAACTAATTTTGTGTGGGTGGGAATAATATTTTATCAAATAACCATAATAGAATCATAAAATTTCAAGATCAGTTATTTCTGAGTTTGAGAAAAAGAGAGTATACCGCTTAACTGTTAATTCAATGTTTATGCTTCTTTTTATAGAATAACACTGAACCAAGTTGACATTGTTAACTTTGATATGTCCATTCCACCCTACTATTCTATCTTTGTCTTCTCTACTGTTCTCCTTGATTTCTATCAACCTAATCACTTCCAATCTAACCTGCCTCCTTTCTCCCTATGTTAAGCTCAGTCAGAGATATTCCAGGCCTAATGCCTTGGGGTCACCAAATATTACTGTTCTTTAATAAGATGATCCTTTTAATTTATTTGTATACACACAGTTATTAGCAGCCTCAGTCCATCCCTGGAACTAACAGTCTTGAAGCTGAAGCTAGCTTATTGTTCTTGACCCCTCCATAATAGTACACTTTATTATGGACCATGTTCTTTTCGTCAACCATATTTATCCCTTATTTTAAAATTTATTTGTACTTCCTTGAAGCATGATCTCTAGGTTTTAGTCTGTTTTTCTCCAAAAATCATCTTTTCTTTGATTAGATATATTAATAAAATGTATTATCCAACCTTTCCCATTTATCCTTATCTTGTGATAAATTCAATGGATGGAAATGAATTCAACTCTATTTTTCTTTACACTCTGCTTCAAGAGTACACAAAGGCACTAAAGAATATGCTCCATTCACCAATTTTCAAAATCTAATTTTAAACAAATGTAGTTTTCTCATTGCCCTTCCTGGCCCATTGACTGCTGCTTTTCTGTGATACTTGGGTTTGTGGAATATCTAATGAGATTGGGCATCTAGTGCCTAGAAACCACAATGGAGCCACCCTATTGGAGACCCAGCCACCTTCCACAGGTGCTGACCCAGAGTGGTTCTGGGATATTTCTGGAGTCTCCTCTCCTTGTGAAATCCAAAGTTTTTAGACTCCCTTTTCTCATCCCCAGAAATCACCATTTAGTCTAGACTAAAGAAGTTCCTTTTTTTTTTTTTTCCAATTTCCCTTGGAGATTATTCCTCTCTCTTTTAATCAACCAGAGCCTGGAAAAAAAAAAATCTTCTCAACATACTTTTTAGAAACAGAATAGAGGAAGGGAATTGTCTGAACTGTCTGAAGATTTTTCTTACCTGATACAAACCTCACTTTACGAAGCACAGACACCTTATTAAAGCAAAGGACAAGGAAGTGGAAATAAATAAATTAATGTCTCAAAAAATTTCATCTTGTCATGCACTCCTGGGATATTAGGGAAAGAAATGATGCTAATTCTGCTTGACCATAGAGCCTAAACTCAGTACTTAGTAACAAGCGTAGTTTGCTCTCACTTATGTAAAATAAAAAAATGTGTAGAAAAAAATGATAATCCCAGAAAATACACACCTATCAACCACTAACTATTTGGTGAATCATACTTTAAGTTTGTCTGTTGTTTCTATAATGATCACTAATTTCTACTTTAAGAGCAATATTTATTTTTAAGAAAGCAGAGGAGTTGAGAATATTAGAAGCAATCTTAGCCTAGTTAGGAGACTTCTGGGACAAATCTCAATTCTGACACTTTCTATCTGTATGACCTTGACCTGTTGTTACTTGGTGTCTTAATTTTCCCATCTGTAAAATGGGAACAGCAGCAAATTCTTCTTCATTGGATTATTATAACATTAAATAAATTAACAAACAGAAAGTGCTTCAAGTAGCGCATAGTATCAGTATATGTATTAACTATTATGTTTTGTAGAACAGGTATGTCTAAGTTTAAGGCAAGAGGTTCTGTATGTTATAAATGACATGAAGCAGAATTATTTCCACTTAATCCCTTGCACTTTATTTCCAAATGTGAGAGTAGTAATGCACTTTAAACATAAATCCTTTACTTTGCTGAAGAATAGTATTTAATATTCATTTCTAGAAGGCATGCTATTTATTTCCTGCCCTTGAGTATTCAGATAAGCTCATATATCAGATTCCTTGTATGAAAAATAATTAATGGAAATGTTCATTAATTATGAGGGAGAAGGAGTAAATACAATGAATCTGTCTTAAGGGAAAACTGGTGAATATAATAAAACATTACTTGGAAAAAAGAAATACATAATTAATAGATCTGCATGCATAAGGACATATGGCATCTTTTCATCAGGAATGCACTGTAGTATATTTTCTTTAATTTCCCAGACCTTCCTCCACAAATTAACCTGATAACCTCCTAAATGCAAGCCCCACTGGAGGAGCATTGTGCAATCACATTACATACTGGAAAAAAAAACGCATTGTAAACAAAGCACTGTTGCTATTTTACTCTTTATATGTTATAATGTCAGTATGCTAAGTAGTGTCAGTTTATTTTGTCTGACAATATAATAGAAAGAGCACATGTGGAGACTCCAGGAGAGAGGAGTCAGATAATGGCACAACCTCCACAACTGTCATCTATCTTGCACAGAGTTGGGGTTTTGTGTGTGTGTTTATGGTTGTTGTTTCTCACTCAGTGAATTTAATGGTCTCTCTTATTACTGGAAATCACTTTTTTTGTGTCCCAAAAATAACCCCCAATGGTATATTCTGCATTTCTGATCATTTTTTTTTACTGTGTCATCTACTCATTCATCCATTTGTTCTTTCATTCATTCGTTCATTCATTTTTTAGTGAATCAGTTTATTGAGTTGGGCTTGATAATGTTCTAGGCAGTGGTGTTTCAATGTAAGCAACCCAGACTGAGTTCCTGTTTTCATGGTATTTGGGTTCTAGTGAGAAGAGATAGACAATAAGCAAATAAAGATATAACACATCAGATGATAGGGGTGTGATGTAGAATGAAGCAAGGTTTGGAAGGCAGAAAGTGACTCTAAATTATGATATTGTTTCAAACAGATGGCCAAAGAAAGCCATTCTCATTAAGGGGTATTTTAGCAGAGACCATAGTGATGAAAGGGGGTAAGCCACTCATCTATGGGAAGAAGCTTGAGAAAAAGTGCAAAAGCACTTTCTCAAGAACACTTGAGAAAAAGTGCAAGTGAGGTGGAACAGTTGGCCTTTTCAGGATCAACAGAGTGACCTGTGCCTGGAGCAGAGTGAATGAGGGGGCAAGTAATAAGAGATCAGGTCAGAGAGAAACCACATTATGAAGGGCCTTGTAGGTCAAAGAAAGACGCGAGATCTTGTTTTACATGAGATGTGAGACCATTACAGTGTTTGTGAAAAAGAATGGCATAGATAGACTTTATTTTAAAACTGTTACTCTGACTTGGAGACATGATAGAAGGACATCAAGGCCCCCATAGGTGAGAGATGACGGCAGCTTAACCTGGAGTGGTAAAGATTGAGAAGGGTGAGCATTGGTGGGATTTGGGACATATTTTAAATGTGAATCTGCAGGACTTTTTAATGGATTATATATGGTATATCAAAAAAGATCAGTGTTGAAGATTATTCCTGATTCTAATGTTCTCTCTATTCCCCTATTTTTATTTCTTTTGCTGTCACACTGTGATTGTATATTTAAGGAATATGTTTATGATATAATAATAATTTTAAATACAAAATGGCACCACATGTTTTCCTATTGGTAATAGATTTTAAGAAGGACCTATTATCAATAATGTGTATATTAAAAATAAAATGATTGTTTCTGTGTAATAAACCATTTCAAAACTTGGCAGTCTAAAACAATAATTTCTTTTTTTAGATTTATTCACTTTTTAGAGAGAGAAAGAGAACGAGCACAGCAGGGAGGGACAGAGAGAGAGGGAGAGAATATCTTAAGCAGACTCTGCACTGAGCGTGGCTCACAACCCTGAGATCACCCACGACCTGAGCCAAAACCAAGAGTCAGACGCTCAACCAACTGTGCCACCCAGGTGCCCCAAACAATAATTTCTTATTGTTCTTTATGATTCTCTAGGTTGACTAAACTTATCTAGACAGTTCTTATTTGGGGCTTTACAAGGGAGTGGAGAATGTAGTTATCTGAAGGCTCAAGTGGAGTAGATACTCAGGATGACTTCTTACAGAATAGCTTGAGTTTTCTAACAGCATTTTCTCACAGTATTTTAAAGTAGTTAGACTTGTTACATGACATCTGGCTTCACCCATAGTCAATGTTCCAAGAAGTAGAAGCTGCCAGGCCAATTATGGAAAAGACGCAGATACATACAGCTTCACCTCCACATCTTTCTATCGGTTAAGCATTCACATAGTGTGTTAGTGGTCCCTGAAACTGCCTCAGCCTTCAGATATTTGCTAGAAGGACTCAGAGAATTCAGTATGTAGTCATAAAGAACAAACATACTCTTCCAGCAATGTATGTGATACTTCTACCCAATAAAGCCCATTAGCAATTCAGCACCCAAAGATTCACATAGGAACCCTGTACCTAGAACAGACAGAAATTCCAAACTCCTAGAAAAAAGTCTGGTGTTCAGCATTAACAATATTGTTTATACAAATTTCTTAGGCACAGTGAGCTACTCTTACTACAATTCTTTTTTATTGTTGAAGTATAATTAACATGTGATGTTATATTAGTTTCAGGTGTACAACAGCCACTCTTACTATTTATGGGAAGTTTGATATGAGTGTAGGGCACTAGTTACCAGTCAGGTTCTCAGAGGCCAACCAATGGCCAACCTCGGAAGCAAATCTTTCTAAGGATAGCATATTAGTTGGCTAGGGCTGCAATAAAAAGTACCACAGTTTGGTGGCTAAAAAAAAATTAAAAATGAAAGTATTTTCTCACAGTTTTGAGGGCTAGAATTTTATTTCTTTGTAAGCTTTTATTTTAATTCCTGTTAGTAAACATGGTGTTAGGTTATAGTGATCCATATGTCTCAGGTGCCCATCATAACAAAGGAACTCCTTAATCTCCATCACCGATTTAACCCATCCTTCCACCCACCTCCCCACTGGTAACCATTGGTTTGTTCTCTATAGTTAAGAGTGTGTTTCTTGGTTTGTCTCTCTCTCTCTCTCTCTCTCTCTTTTTTCCCCTTTGCTCATTTGTTTTGTTTCTTAAATTCTACATATCAGTGAAATCATATGGTATTTATCTTTCTCTGACTGGCTTATTTCACTTAGCATTATACTCTCTAGCTCCATCTATGTCATTGCAAATGGCAAGATTTCATTCTTTTATCATGGCTGAGTAATGTTCCATTATATATATGTACCACCTCTTCTTTATCCATTCATCAGTTGGTGGACACTTGGGCTATTTCCAAATGTTGGCTCTTGTAAGTAATGCTGCTATAAACATAGAGATGCATGTATCCCTTTGAATTAGTGTTTTTGTATTTTGGATAAATATCCAGTAGTGCAATCACTGGTCACAAGATAGTCTCTTTTTAACTTCTTGAGGAAACTCCATACTGTTTTCCAGAGTGGCTGAACCACCAGCTAGCACTCCCACAGCACACGAGGGTTCCTTTTTCTCCACATCCTCACCAACACCTCTTGTTTCTTGTATTATTGATTTTAGCCATTCTGACAGGTGTGAGGTAGTGTTTCATCGTAGTTTTGATTTGGATTTACCTGATGGTAAGTGATGGTGAACATCTTTTCATGTGTCTCTTGGCCATCCATGTCTTCTTTGGAGAAATGTCTGTTCATGTCTTCTGCCCATTTTTATTTGGATTATTTAATTTTTCGATGTTGTTGAAAGCTAGAATTTTAAGTTCAAGGTACTGGTAGGGTTGGTTTCCAGTGAGACTCTCTCCTTGGTTTGCAGATGGTCTTCTCATTATGTTTTCACATGGCCTTTTCTCTGTGGATGCACTTCCTTGTTATCTCTTCCTCTTCTTATGGGGATACCAGTAGTATTGAATCAGGTCTCACCCAAATGGCCTCATTTTAACTTAATCACATCCTTGAAGACCTTATTTCTAAATATGTGTACATTCTGAGATACCAGGAATTGGAACATTAACATGAATTTTGAGGGGCACCTGGGTGGCTCAGTTGGTTAAGCATCTGTCTTTGGCTCAGGTCATGATCCCAGGGTCCTGGAATTGAGCCCCATGTCAGTCAGTCTGTCTCCCTTCTCAGTGGGGAGACTGGTTCTCCCTCTCCCTGCCGCTGTTCCTGCTTGTGCGCTCTCTGTCAAATAAATAAATATGTGAAAAAAAAAAAAAACATATAAATTTTGGGAAGACACAGTCATCCCATAATAGACTAAAGACTGCTATGTCAACTCTTCTGTACATAAGGCCAACCTTGACTCAAGTGAAGGGAAAATAAACTATCTCTTGAGGGGGAATGGCAAAAATTTGCAGCAATCTTTAATCAACTACACTGAATAAAAATGATGTGTGATACTCTTTTATTAATCAGTTTTAGGCTCTATCAGATTCTCAGTCAGGTGTAAGGAATTTGGGTTTGAGAAAGTGTAGAAGGAAATAGGAGATTTCCTTAAATGTTTATATGTATTCATCGGTGTACTTATTTGAATATATTTTCCAATGCCATTTTAATTTCCACTAAATTTGGGAAATTCACTTAAGTGTCACCATATTTGAATAAACTTATAGTTTTTTTTTTTAAAGATTCCATTCATTTATTCGACAGAGATAGAGACAGCCAGCTACAGAGGGAACACAAGCAGGGGGAGCGGGAGAGGAAGAAGCAGGCTCATAGCGGAGGAGCCTGAGTGGGGCTCGATCCCACAACGCTGGGATCACGCCCTGAGCCAAAGGCAGACGCTTTAACCTCTGCGCCACCCAGGCGCCCCTAAACTTATAGTTCTTAAAATCTTATGGTTGAGAATGTCAAAGAATTATGCCTTTAAAAAATAGCTTACTAGGGGCGCCTGGGTGGCACAGCGGTTAAGCGTCTGCCTTCGGCTCAGGGCGTGATCCTGGCGTTATGGGATCGAGCCCCACATCAGGCTCCTCTGCTATGAGCCGGCTTCTTCCTCTCCCACTCCCCCTGCTTGTGTTCCCTCTCTCGCTGGCTGTCTCTATCTCTGTCGAATAAATAAATAAAATCTTTAAAAAAAATAAAATAAAAAAAATAAAAAATAGCTTACTAAATTCCTGATTATAAATACTGGAAGTAAAATTTAAATTAAAAGAACAACTACCAAACAATGCTTTCTATGTTATGTTATACAGATATACTATACAAGTATTATTTTATGTTAACTTTTTTCCTTTAGGTCTGTCAAGTTAAATTTTAAATGATTATTATACCTATTATTTGGCTTTTGCAGACCATATTACTGATATATGATGAATGCTCTAACAGTAAGAAAAAAAGTAATTTTATATTCTGATAAATAAAATTATTTTTACATAAATTAAAGCCAAAACAAATCTGGTCTAATTTGTGTTAAAAGATATTCAGTATCTCTCAGACATATTAAACCTCAGGGGAAAAGATTTTAATGGGAAAAAAAGCAAATACCTTTATGTTGCATACTAGCTTCATGTTACTGTCCAGATCCTTCTCACACACTGTCCAGATGACTTCAGGAAGACACATACAAGATATAGAACTTGGCCACATTAAACATGCTAAAAATCATGTCATACCTCCCACCTCATCTCCAGCTCACATATCCATTTTATTTCTTAAATTTAAATCTGAGTTTCTTTGTTGTTGTCTAGGTTGGTGCCTTAGATTTTTTGAGTTCTCCAAGTGGTACTGATCGAAGACTTTCTTTGTTAAAAAGGCTTATTTCAGCCTTCCTTCAGAGTATTGGGCCATACTCTGCTTACTGTAGTCAGAGTCCCTTTGACATATTTAGCGGACAAGTTTTACTGAGCATTTGTTAAAGGTGATCTTGGAAAATTGAATTCAGGGATCCACATCTGCGGTTGAGTTAAACAGAACCCCAGAAAACGACAAGATACATAGATTTGGATTGTCTTTCATAATTTTCAAGAGTAGGGATTTTATAGGAAAAGCCTAAATTTAAAGTAGAGGTACTGAACATGGAAGGATAGATAGAATTAAGGTACAGAACATGGAAAACCATTTCCGGGTTCATTTGCACATTAAAGACAAGATGTTGAACTACTGTAAAAAAAATCCTAAAACCAATAAAAGCCTTGAAAATCTGAAAAAAATAATTTTTAAGAAGCTGAGTCATTAGGACTTCAACTTTGGTTTGGGGATCCATCTCTGAGTGGATTGGCATCAATGAAACATTTTTTCTATCTGCCAACAAGGTGCCATAATTTTATTTAGAAACAGTTGAAGTCAACACGTGGTTGGTGTTGTGTTCTTCAACACCTGTTGGTCCTGAATGTGTAGAAGACCTAGATATAAGAAAATAGTAGAGGTAGCAATCATGGCTGTGCACACCGCTATTAACAAGATCTCTTTTTACATCTACTGCAGATAGCAGATTCGGAATGGGCTTAAGGTAAACACTGTATTTAAGATAATGACATCATTATCAATGATAATTTAAGCAACTGATCTCATGTATAGCACATGCAGCATTTATTTCTTACTCTAAGTATTACCATTTCATATACACTCTGGATCATAAACATTCACCCACCTTCATGGTTTTTAAATATAGTCTCCAGCATTGCTTCAGAGTTTACCTGTAAGTGTGAAGTGTACTATAACATATTGTTCTTTAAATAAGAGATTAGCAATCAAGGTGCAATTCAAAGACTATGATTTGTTACTAATATGCCCATTTGAGATGGACCATGAATATGACATGCTACAAAAAGTAGACTCAGCATGAACTTAGTTTATCTGGCAGTGACTTTCATCTGTTCTGTCTTGAAATTATCTACTTCTGTAATAAACAAATTTTAGAAGTTGAATGATATCAATGTGCAGTTGTAACTATAAAATAAAATGTACAAGGAATTAAGTACAATGAATTCTAACATATATCAAATAATTTAGAAATGGTTGTATTTTCTTTGGTAACTATGTGAGATTAGAAAATATTAGAGTTACAATGTTTTTTAACATATTGGTCATCCATTGTTTTAATTATGTGATATAGAGGTATTAAATAGCCATGCTAACAGATGAAATAAAATAAGGTAAGCAAATACTCAGTTCTGAAGTTTTTGTATCACAAATTGAGGATTACTTCAGTGAAATTTTCATACCACATATAAATAATTTTCCATAAATTCTATTATGTCTAGAAATTCTGCAGGAAAAATACTGATGGCACAAATTTAAAATTGGATAATAATTATGAAAAATAAGAAAATTCTACTTACTCTTGCTATAGTGAAGATAAAAATGTAGAGAAATTTGTGAACATCACTTTAAAATGCATTCCAAAGAGGTAAGGAAAGATGCAGTGTGTTTGCACAGTGAAGATAAAAATGTAGAGAAATTTGTGAACATCACTTTAAAATGCATTCCAAAGAGGTAAGGAAAGATGCAGTGTGTTTGCACAGAGACTTACTTTTGTCCTCTTGGACAGCGGCTGATTCATCACAGAAAATTGGAAGGTAAACAATTGCCAGATGGATATATTAGACTATAATTAACAGCCTAATACAAATAATTGTGAAGATAAATGCAATTTGAATATTTCAAGTACTGTTGATGTCAGCTTCTCACCTAAGAAAATGGTCTGCTTTCTTTTAAGTTCCTGCGTTATATTATCAAGAGTCAGCTTATGTCTGTACTGGACATGTCCTTTTCTGCAGGTGATCTGTTTTACTCTGGCAAATCTGATAGGAAAATTTTATGTCAGGACTTGTGACAAACACTTATGAAGTTGGCTAAACCTGTTATATTAGAATTTTATTGCATATATTTCTTATTAAGAGTAAATGTTAATTTAGAGTAGTTAGGTTCTGCTTAATAAGAAAGACTTTGGCAGCAGTACTTAAGCCTGAAAGTTTTTAAAAAGCTGAACAGAATTGTCAAAGCATAATTACGGGTAGAGGAATTAAGCTCACTTTTCTCCCTTAAGTGTCTCTGTGAGGCAATAGAACCTTTGGCAACAGAGCCAAGTAGAAAAATGGAGCTGTGCCAGTTGCTGCACCATGATAAAGAGAGATTGGTCATAATTTCTGGTAATAATGCCCACAGGAGTAAAGCTGACAGTGGTCTATCTCTTATTAACATTAGCCATTTCTCTCCTTCTCTTTTCTTGCACTTTCTGATGGGCCTTAGTCACTTGGTGATATCATCTGTCACTGTTTTTGTCATCTATCACTATTTGTGTTATGTTCTTGAATGTGGTGAGTCATTCAGAACAATTAACTGACATTCATTGAGGTCCTGCTATATATAAAAGCTTATGTAAAGGTATTAGCAGAAATATTTTACTCTGATTATAGAAAGCTGCAGAAAATTGTAATGCTGGTTGTATGGGGATATGGCCTGGAGAAGTACAAAGTATTTCAAAAGTGTAAAGACGGAGTTGAGAAAAGGGAAGTGTCATGAGATCTCAGCCAAGGGAGAAGTAAGAGCCAGGGTCCCAGGCTAGGCCCCGAGGGTCTAGAAATTGTAAATATTCAGTGGTGTATTTCCCATGTGGTAAGGACCAAGTTGTTTGGTTTGAAGGACACTATGTGCTTTATAAGGAACTTAGACTACTTCTGTAGCATTGAGGTGCAAGATGTAAGCAAGAGTTGTATCTTGGTCTGTTTGGGCTGCTATAACACAGTGCCACAAACTAGGAAACTTACAAACAACAGAAATTAGTTTCTCACAGTTCTGGAGATTGGGGGCCCACTTCTTAGGCAGCCATCTTTTTGTCTCATCTGCCTTGTGTCTATAACCTTACGTGGTAGGAGGGGCATGTGAGCTCCCTGGGAACTCTTTTATCAGGAAATACTCTGCAGGGTTCTGGCCTCCTGACCTAATCGCTTCCCAAACATCCCACTCCTAATACTGTCATGCCTCGTGTGTTAGGGTTTCAACATATGAAGTTTGGACGGACATAAATCTCAGACCATAGCAAGTCGAGTAAATGGTAAGATGCAAAATAATGTTTCTAATGTTTCTTGAGCTGGATTGCCAAAGAATGGGTTCAGAACTTTATTTGAAATTTGTTAATTCCTAGACTATCAAATGGTACTAATCAAATATAAATTATAAGAAATAAGAATTTTCCTATCATCCAGTATCACTGACTACTTGCATCTATACATGCCCCAATTTGGATGGAAATTCCTTATATTCATATGGAAATAATAGAGTTTACAGGTGATCTAGGTTATCAAAAATATATACCAAGAGATCCACTCTAATTATCTAATTGTTATATCTTAAAATGTTGTAGTTAGTGTATTGGTTTCATGTTGCTGCTGTAACAAATTACCACAAATTTTATGGCTTAAAATAATTCGCATTTAGTATGTGATAGCTTTGGAAGTCAGAAATCAGAACTAGTTTGTTTCCCAGAGTCCACAGTCTCTGGTGATGGGTATTAGGGAGGGCACATATTGCATGGTGCACTGGGTGTTGTACGCAAATAATGAATCATGGAACATTGCATCAAAAACTGGAGATGTACTGTATGGTGACTAATATAACAAAATAAAAATTATTAAAAAAAAAAAAGGAAAGAAATCAGAACTATGTCTCCCTGAACTAAAATCAGTGTTGTCAGAGAGGTGAGTCCCTTCTAGAAGCTCTAGAGTCTGATGCATTTACTTGCTCTTTTGAGATTCTAGAGTTTGCTTGCATTTCTTGGCTCATTGCTTCTTTCCATCTTAAGAATCAGCAGTGGCCTGTCAAATCCTTCTCACACTGCACCACTCTAATTTATTTACTATTTTCCCAATAGAAGAAGATGTTTGTAAATGCAGATATCATATTTATATTATTTATATTCCCTATTTCAGTGCCTAGTAGAGAACTAGTGTATAATACACTAATAATAGATGAAATTAGTGAATTATTAAATGAATGGTGAAAAAAACCTTTTAATTAAGAACAAATTTCTTCTGAAGTCTTTCATCCTATTAAAATAAAGTTAATTTTATTAAATTAACCATTGATAACCTGAAATGCCTAACAAAGCCTATCAAACTATACATGTACTATCAGGCTACTAAATTTTCTGTAGCTTATCCTCTTTTTCCATACAACTCTAAGGATAGCTGGACCAATCCTAGGTACAGATTATCCCTTGTGAGACTAACTTGATAGTAGAGAATTCAGTATTCTATTGCCCTTGTCAGGTTCTCATCTTGTGTTCTGAAAAATGTGGCTTCTGCATTGTCTGGTGGTTTTCTGATAGCCAGTGTCTAAGAGACAGCTGCATTCCTGCCAACTGCCTATTTGGATTTCTAAATAGTACCTTTCCCGAGATTTTTCCATGGCCCAATGCTAGAAATTTTAGGTACAGGCTAATTTCTCCAAATTGGAAATCTTGAATGCTGTCTCCTTCTTTAGAGTGTTAATTCTCAGTAAACATGGTCATCGTCTCATCTTACAGATAAAGAAATTGAAGCTTAGAGCAGTTAAGAACTTTACTTGAGGGCATAGTGTTGATAAATGGTTCTGCCAGAACTCTAACTCTGTGTTTTGTTTTGTTTTGTTTTTAATTCTAAAGACTGGCTTTAATTACTATACCACAAAAAGTCTACAGTGTTTTTATTTTGAGCATGATTCTGATTATTTGTTGGTTTTATATAACTGAGAGGGATAGAAATAGAACTAGAGAGGTACCTGGGTCGCTCAGGTGGTTAAGCATTGACCTGCAGCTTGGGTCATGATCCTAGGGTGCTGGGATCCAGCCCTGCGTCAGGCTCTCTGCTCAGCGGGGAGTTTGCTTCTCCTTCGATCTGTGCCCTCAATCTCTTTCTCTCTCAAATAAATAAATAAAATCTTTTAAAAAAAGAAATAGAATGAGACGTAGAAATACAGAGAAAAGGAGAGAAAAGAAGAAAAGATGAAAAGTGAAGAGAGAAAGGGAACAGAATGGAAGGGAAGGGAGAAAAGCTATAAGAAAGCATCCATCAATTCTTCAGATTTGTCATCTATTGAGATCATTATCCTACTAAGATCATATATTTCTTTTATTAACAGACCTAATAATTTTGAACCATCTTTGGGTTGAATGCCACATGGAATATTGGTCAGTTTTCATAGATTCAAGAATATAATTTGCTTTATCTAGTTTAAACAGAAGGGATTTTATTATAGGGTATTTGATAATTTATCAAATTCCTTGGAAGGTCAGCACACTATTCTTGGATACACAGGAACAAAATGCCAGGAGAGATTCCTTTCTGGAAGGGATAGGGTAGCTGCCAGACCAAGAACATGAAAAGGAAAGGGGAAGGGGACATGGGGTTTTCAGGATTTAATACGTAGATTTTTTTTTTTTTTAAGAGAGAGAGAAAGAGAAAATGAGAATTTGAGAATTAGCAGTGTGTGCTTGGTTTGAGGTATTTTATGGTAAAGGAGATTAAGGTTATCTGAGAAGGGTGAGACAAGATCATGAAAACAAAATTTATTCTAGTTTTCCCAAACGTTCTTTTTTTTAAATTTTTGACATCAAATACATTATTTTATTTTATTTTTAATTTTTTTTTTTAACCTTTTGACCTTCTTCATCCATTCCTCTCACCTGTTACTCCCTGCCTCTGGCAACCACCCATCTGTCCTCTGTTCTACCCATGAGCTTAGTTTTTTGGGTTTTGTTTTTTTTTGTGTGTGTTTTTTTTTTTGCTTTTTTTTCTTTGTTTTTGTTTTTTAGATTCCACGTATAAGAGAGACCATACAGTATTTTCCTTTCTCTGTCTGACTTATTTCACTTACATAATACCCTTGGGGTCCATCCATGTTGTCACAAATAAGAGTTCATTCTTTTTTATGGCTGAGTAATACTCCATTATGTGTGTGTATACATACATACATATGTGTGTAATTATATACATTTAAATATAAATTTTTTTATCCATTCATCTACTGATTGGCTTTGGTTGTTTCTATATCTTGGCTATTGTAAATAGTGTAATGAACATTGGAGTGCATATATATTTTTGACTTAGTGTTTTCATTTGTGGTAAGGGGGATAAATGCCCAGAAGTGGAATTGCTGGGTCATGTGGTAGCTCTATTTTTAATTTTGTTAAGGAACCTCCATGCTGTTTTCCACAGTGACTATACCAATTTACATACTCAGCAACAGTGCACAAGGATTCACTTTTACCTACATCCTCACCGACACTTGTTATTTTTTGTCTTCTTGGTAATAGCCATTCTAACAG
This sequence comes from Ursus maritimus, assembly GCF_017311325.1. Taxonomy (NCBI): domain Eukaryota; kingdom Metazoa; phylum Chordata; class Mammalia; order Carnivora; family Ursidae; genus Ursus; species Ursus maritimus. Next base: position 10,458,878 of record NW_024426996.1, on the reverse strand, counting down.
GTGTGATGTGATATCTCATTGTGGTTTTGAGCTGCATTTCCTGATGCTTAATGATACTGAGCATCTTTTCATGAACCTGTTTGTCTTCTTTGGAAAAAATGTCTATTTGTTTTAATCTACTTGTTTTTGGTAAGGTGCTACCTTCCATAATTGTACCTGATGTTACTTTAATCCATCTAATATTCTTTTGGAAGACAATAAACTTGTAGCTTTTGCTAGGGATGAAAGGAGAATTTGCCTGGATGCATGGAATATTGTCAACCAATCCTCTGTTGTCTGCTTAGTCTTCATTCCTACTTTCACAGGCGTGTAGCTTTTCTCTGGCCCCACAATAGCAGTGGGAGTGTTTAGGGATGCAGATGTGCACTACTGGCTCAGGTTTCAGATTTCTTTTGTCTTGTCTGCTTTCCAGTTTCCTTTTCCTCTCTAATCTCAAAGTACTTAGATTTTACTGTGGACTTCTTACCTTAAAATTTACTTTTTTTCTATTTTCTGTTTAAAAACTACAGTTATATATATTTAGTTATATCTTTATTAACATAGAGTTTTCATATTCATTTTTTAAAAGAACTTGAAGTCTGTGTTAAAACCAAGCTGAATACTACACGTGTGGTTATAAAACGTAACAAATCATAAATATTTGACTTTATGTGAATATTGGTAAAAGGTAAGAGCTGATATTTATTTAGTTTGACAGGACTAAATGACAGTTAGCTTTATGAATTTTGTTTTAACTTTTGTCTTTCTCTGTTACACAGACTATATTCATTAATGCTTAAGAGGAGAGCCAGTTTAAAAAAAAATGGAATTGTCTTTTCTTTGAAATATGTCTTAATAAAGCAGACTATTAGGAAAGAATCGGAACTTCATGAATAGTCATTTCTATATAATGGTAAATACTCTGGAACTAACTTGTTTTAACACTACCTAATTTAGTGCATGCAAAGATTTGATGAAAGCTTCAGTGAAGTTCTGAGAAAATGGGTACATAACCTCAGATAAGTGTATAGAAAGACTCACATGTTGTTCAAAATTGTCCCTAAGAGATGAGTATAAAGTACACATATAAAAAAGGGAGATGCATTTCCATAAGCCACATGGTTTAATATCATTACTTTCAGGCTTATAAGTTAGTTCTAAAGCTTTAGTGACAAATATAGAATGAGATTTATTAATGTGCACAAAATTCTGTTTTTCTCTGCGTTCATGTTGTATAATTAGGTTATTAGCTACATAATTTAATACATTTTTATGTGGTAAAAACAGTTTAACTGTTAGCAGCTGCCTTTAAAATAGCTTTACACTTATTCAGATTTAAATTACCTGTTGACTTGAGTAAGTAATTATAATTTTGTCCTAACACTATGTAACATATGGTGTTTACATTCTTCTCAAGAGCTCCTTGAGGGGGGAAAAATAAGAAACATTAATATAAATAGCAGTTTAAGGAACCAATGAAAATATGTACAAAGATTAATGGTAGTTAGTAGGACATTAAGTAGTTGTTAAAGTATTTGAATTTGTCTTATTGGATTACTGACTTATGAGATTGTATTTTTAATTTTTTTTGCTAGATGTTGATATTTTTACATAATATATTCATTTTGAGTAATCTGTTTTCTAAATTGAGGTTATATGTGTGTGTGTGTGTGTATTTATTATTGTTGTTGAATTCATTTTAAGCCATGTATTCCTCTTTCTGAATAACAAAGCATTATTTTATGTCTATATTTATATTTTAGACTTCAACATTTATGAAGTTTTCTATTTCTATATCCACTATTTTTTTAATTAAAAGTATAAGACATAAAATTTAAGACAACATTAAAAGTTAAAAACACAATCAAAATCCTAGTATATTTAGGTGTGATTTTAAAATGGGGCATGCTCAAGTGTTTGCTCAGAAGTTATCTGTTTACAATGTTGCTCTGCTAAACCACAAAGTCTCTTTAAACTCATGGTTTATCTAAACGGTAATTATAGTTCAGGCTTTAATTTCTTGAGCACTTTAATGTGCTAGACAGATTTTAACATGTTTACATATATTTTTCTCAGGAAAAACTCCGTAAATTAGACTAGGCATTTTTTATAAGAAGAAACTGAGTCTAGAGTCTCTCAAATTTCTAATACTTCTCTAATAAGTGGCTGAGCCAGACTGATTTCAAAACCCATGCTTGTAGCTACTAGGCTATGCTAACTATTGTACCTTGAACTATAAGCTATTGTCTTTCACCCGTATTAATTGGTTGAAGATGGGGACTTGATCAGAGTCCCTTTTATAACTGACCACTCAAAGAATATTTTGACTAGATAATTCAGGATCATAGAAGAGCTTATTATCATAATTTCTATTAACATAAACCATGAAAAATACTTTTAAGCAAATATAATAGCCTATAGTTCTTTCTCGGGTGCAGTTAACTCCTCCGTTTCTGTGGAATAATTTGTCACTCGTTTTACCTTGGGATTTAAGGAAACGATTATCTTCTGAATTCACAGGAGAGGAGACCGTTGAACCTTATCTAGATTGCTTTTACGGGTTTAGATAAATGTGACCTGAAGTAATGTGTGGACTACATCTGGATCAGCATAGATAATACAATTTAAAAAAAAAAGGATACTCTAATTTCTAGTGAGCCATTTTTCAGATATTAGGGGCAGTTTCAACCCTAGGCGAGAAAGATCTCAAATGATATTAACCAATATGTGAAGATGGAAATACTATATTGTCTTAGGTCACAGTCCTCCTGCCTACTGACTTCTTTGCTCTAGACACTCACTCCTGATTGATCATACCATATCTGACCTAATGCCTCCAAATTATTTTACCTCTATCCCAGACCTCTCTGTGTTCCAGACTCCTATACACAAATGCCCACTCATTGTCTCCACTTAGATATCTACCCAGGATCTCCAAATAGACAAAAGCATTCAAAACTTTTTATTCTTAGCCCATTTTATCCAAGTCACCGTCCTAAATATATTCTTCTCTGAGTCTCTATATTTCCTTCACAATTTCAATAAATAGTTTTGTTGACTCCTGCATTGTTCAGGCCAAAGGAAAAAGAAAAACAAAAGAAAAGAAGAGTAGAATTCCATCCTTGATCCTTCTCATTACTTCCCCACACCTGTTCCATCCTTAGCAAGTCACCTCTGCCTTGGGATATAAGTATGTCCTAAATCTGCCCATTTCTTCCATTTATGCTACCGTCACCATCATCATCTCTCACTTAGGCTATCACAACTGTTTCTTACTGGTTTTCCTGTTTCCACTCTTGTCTCCCCTATAATCCGTTTTCCACATAGAATCCAGAGTTTTCTTTGTAAAAGATAAATTAGTTTGTGTCATCCCCTGTTTAAAATGCTTCAGTGGTGTCCCATCAAACACAGGGTTAAAGTGAAACTACTTGCTAGGTTCTGTGAGCCTTATCTGTTCTAGCCCATGGTAGCTTTTCCAAGCTCATCTCTGATAACTCTTGCATGTTTTTTTTCTTGATTTGGCCATGCTGACCTTCATGTTGTTTCTCAAACATACCAAGTTCTCTCCTTCCTCAGGATAGTTGCACTAACTTTTTCTTTTGTTTCCATCTTTTATTCTCTAGGTTACCTTATGGCTCATTCTATCATTGAATTTAAGAATCTGTACCTCAGTTAGGTCATCAGAAGAGCCTTCCACAACCCTTCCCAGAAAAGCTTTCATATTGTAGCTCCTTTTCCTGCTTTGTTTTTCTTCATGGCATTTATTATTTTTCATAGCACAAAACCCTTGTCACCTGGCATGGCATTTTATATGTGTATTTAAAATCAATTTTGCTTAGTAAAATAGAAGCTCAGCATGGGCAGGGACCTATTCCCCATTGTTTCCTCAGTTCATGAAGCAATGACTGACACAGAATACCTATTTAATAAATATTTGTTAAATGAAAGAGATATTGCTATCCATGTTGTATTTTATTTTAATACATATGTTTATATGTATATGATACACATATATTTAAATGCATATGCGTGTATATGTATGATATGCAGAAAAGTGTTCATTATCATATTTTATGTTAACAGAAATCATGATAACAGAATTTTCTATGATACTGAATTATCTGACCAAAACATCCTGTAAGTGGCCATAAATTTACTCTAATCTATCCTTTGCCTTTGTCTAATTAATACATATTACCCAGAATTAGCCAGACAATTGTGTATAATTCAAGATGCAACCTGTAGTCCAGAAAAAACAAAGAGCTGAGGCTTTAATCTGATGTAACCCATTTGGTGAGGTTATTTAACACTCTCTTGTGTATCTTTTCTTTCCCTTGACTACATCTAATATTCTTCTGACTTGAAAATCTTGATAACATTTTTGGTACTTGGTTTTAGTTAGAAATTGTGTTCAGCTGCACAAACAAAACAAAAAAAGAGAGAGAGAAAACAGAATAACAGTGATTTAAATTCTATTGTATTTATTCTTACACATAAAATAGGTCTGGAGGTGGCAGCATGCATGGGTAAGGCTGCTCATGGAAGTTGTGTGGGGCCCTGACTCCTAGTACATATTTCTGTTAGGCTTTCCTTATCTCCACCTGCTGTAGCAAAAGCTACGTCCTAGTTAGTGGCATTGTGTCTTCACAACAGTGTTTCAGGGAGTAGTAGGGAGGAAATGGGAAGGAAAAAGAAACATTCTTGCTAGTTGAGTTGGCCTCATAATAAGCAGCCACTCTGGAAACACCACACAACACTTCTGCTTATGTGTCATTGGCCAACCTCACTGAAAAGAAAGCTGGAAAAATGTAATTTTTTAATTAGAACTGTTACTGGTGGGAGAACCTGCATTGTGTGAATGGAGGTCTCGGTCCTTGGATTCCCAGAGGAAGATTTATGTGGGGATCCTCGCTTGAATAAAGACAGCTTGAAGGAAACTAGCAAGCACAAAGGCCGTTTCTTAAAGCAAAAGTACACTCCCAAGGTGGGAGAGCAGTCAGGTTCCCTGATGTGGAACTGGCTCCTAGGCTGTTTTGCGATTGGATATTTGTTGTGTTTCGCTGGACTAGGAGGAGCTGTGGTGTACAGTGGGATGGTCTCTAATGGAGGCTGCTTCCAACCATTTTGGAGATTCCTCCCACTGGTCGCGAAGGGGAGTTTTTGACCCTCCGAGGTTTGTACCTGAACCTTTATGGCAGCCTCTCTCCATGGGGTGGGGGCCATCACCCCAATGCAAATGTGTTAAAATGAGTCTCTGAGTTAGCCTGGGGTCGAGGTGGAAGAGGAGAAGGCATGCTCTGCACCTGTGGCTCTTGGTTTGTTAGCCCCAAGGTTTTGGAAGTCAGAAGGTCAGGATGTTGTGCCCTCAGGCTTTTAATGTGACCCTATTTATCTCCCTCCTTGCTCCAGCTCCTGTCTTTATCATTCTTCCCTCAAGGACTTGGGACTCTGTCTCTGGTCATTCCCTCCACTGTTCACATCTAGCTTTTACCTAACAGAATCATTGCTATCCCGAATAACATCAGGGCTATGTTGCTAGAAAGAAGAGGAAGTGGATACTGGTGAACAAGTAACAGTCTATTTCAAACGTATCTCTGTTTCCTGTAGAACACGTTCCACTGCTACTATAGTTATTGGCATATGGTTATTTTTCCATATCTTCCTTATACATCCCCCCCCCGTATGTCACATTATTGTGTTCTTTTTGTAATTTGCCATCCCATCTAGCAGTGTAGTTTACACAATATTTAGTCAGTAAATACTTGTTAAATTTAGATTCAAATGACTCAAACCTATTAGCTTGATTTCATTAGCACCTTATTCTGGCACATGCTGAAAAGCTGGAGAAGCCTTGTCTCTTCTGTGTCTGCACTTCTACAGATATCTTAAAAACAAGAAAAATGAACACATTCTGTTTAGTACTAGATTCTCACATAAATGGCGAGAGTGCCTACTTAAATTTGAAAGAAAACACCATGGAAGTATCAACAGACTTTGAAAGAGAAGTATTAGCAGCGCAAACACCATTAACTAATTTGTATGAAATAAAATAAACAACAACTTGAACCTCCCGAAGTAATTTATAAATAAAAGGGCTATTAGTTACCTTAATGAAGGTAAACACAGGAGGGAAAAATCCAACAACATTTGTTTTTTGGCTAAATCTTATGTAGTGTGAAATTTGCATTTCTAAAATATATTTACCATTTTATTCAAAATATATTTTCCTTTTACCTGAAAGCAAGCTCTTAAAATGCATCAAGATAATATTTAATATAAAATTGCTTACTTTCTTTTCAAAAGCCAAATACCATCTCCATGGTTTGTATAACTTTGTAATATCATTAACATAACATTTATCTCTATATTCAACGTCTCTACACAGAAATACAACCAACTTGTCAATGTCTTTAGGGATGATTCTTGAAGAATAAAATGTATCAAAATAATCAACTTAAGTTTTGTTTTATTTTGTTTTGTTTTGCTTTTCAACTTAAATTTTCTTAATTGAAGTTAGCTAATGATGTGGAAATGTTGAGTTTCGGAACAAAGGGTCAAAAAAGAATTCTTGAGACATCCTCAGTGCAAAAAGGTGGTTTTATTAAAGCACGGGGAAAGGACCCATGGGCAGAAAGAGCTGCACTGGGATTCTGAGGAGCAATTGATTATATACTTTCAAGTTGGGAGGGGCTTAGGGATAGCTTAAGACTCTATGGAAATTTCTAATAAAACCTTAGTCAAGAGACCCATCAAATGTGTATCAGTGGGCCATATGAGTGGAGGATCATTGCTATTATATATCTTAGGGGTAGAGATAAAGGAAGTTTCCAAAGGAATTTTTATATGTTAAAGTAGACGTACAGGACCCTGGAGGTCAGGACAATGTTAAACTAAAATTGTCTTTAGCCCTTAGCAAAGTATTAACATCAAGGTAGTTGAGTTCTTAGAGGAAGGTCACTCTGCCTATCTCAGGGTCTTGTCAGTGGACTGTAAGTAGTAAGGAAATTTACTTTTTTTTTTTCCTTTGTTTCGTATATCAGCTAATATGATATTTTTAAGTGTCTAATTTTCTGAGCACTCTATAGTTTTGTTTTATGACATTATGTAATATTATTATCCAACTATCACTCGCAGCTTTATGTCATGTGCCAAATAGCCTCTGTTTTTTTTATTTTAACGTTTTTTTTTTTTTATTATATTATGTTAGTCACCATACAGTACATCCCTGGTTTCTGATGTAAAGTTCAGTGATTCATTAGTTGCGTATAACACCCAGTGCACCATGCAGTACGTGCCCTCCTTACTACCCATCTCCAGCCTATCCCATTCCCCCACCCCCCTCCCCTCTGAAGCCCTCAGTTTGTTTCTCAGAGTCCATAGTCTCTCATGCTTCATTCCCCCTTCTAATTAGACCCCCTTTCTTTATCCCTTTCTTCCCCTACCAATCTTCCTAGTTCTTATGTTCCATAGATGAGAGAAATCATATGATAATTGTCTTTCTCTGCTTGACTTATTTCACTTAGCATTACCTCCTCCAGTGCCGTCCATGTTGCAGCAAATGTTGAGAAATCATTCTTTCTGATAGCTGAGTAATATTCCATTGTATATATGGACCACAACTTCTTAATCCAGTCATCTGTTGAAGGGCATCTCGGCTCCTTCCACAATTTAGCTATTGTGGACATTGCTGCTATGAACATTGGGGCGCATATGGCCCTTCTCTTCACTACGTCTGTATCTTTGGGGTAAATACCCAGTAGTGCAATGGCTGGGTCATAGGGTAGCTCAATTTTTAACTTTTTAAGGGACCTCCACACTGTTTTCCAGAGTGGCTGTACCAACTTGCATTCCCACCAACAATGTAGGAGGGATCCCCTTTCTCCACATCCTCTCCAACAATTGTTGTTTCTTGCCTTGTCTATTTTTGCCATTCTAACTGGCGTAAGGTGGTATCTCAGTGTGGTTTTGATTTGAATTTCCTTGATGGCTAATGATTTTGAACATTTTTTCATGTGTCTGTTAGCCATTTGTATGTCTTCATTGGAAAAGTGTCTGTTCATATCTTCTGCCCATTTTTTGATTTGTTTATTTGTTTCTCGTGTATTGAGTTTGAGAAGTTCTTTGTAGATCTTGGATACCAGTCCTTTATCTGTAGTGTCATTTGCAAATATATTCTCCCATTCCGTGGGCTGCCTCTTAGTTTTTCTGACTGTTTCCTTGGCTGTGCAGAAACTTTTAATCTTGATGAAGTCCCATAAATTCATTTTATCTTTTGTTTCTCTTGCCTTTGGGGATGTGTCATGAAAAAGGTTGCTTTGGCCGATGTCGTAGAGGTTGCTGCCTATGTTCTCCTCTAGGATTTTGATGGATTCCTGTCTCACATCGAGGTCTTTCATCCATTTGGAGTTTATTTTTGTGTATGGTGTGAGAGAGTGGTCAAGTTTCATTCTTTTGCATGTAGCTGTCCAATTTTCCCAGCACCATTTATTGAAGAGACTGTCTTTTTCCCACGGGATAGCATTGAAAGTGTAGATTGCTCTGGGTAGCATGGACATTTGAACTATGTTAATTCTTCCAATCCATGAGCATGGAATATTTTTCCATCTTTTTGTGTCTTCTTCAATGTCTTTCAAGAGAGATTTATAGTTTCTAGATTATAGATCCTTTACGTCTCTGGGTAAGTTAATTCCAATGTAACGTATAGTTTTTGGTGCTATTGTAAATGGGATGGATTCCCTAATTTCTCTTTCTTCAGTCTCATTATTTGTGTATAGAAATGCAACTGATTTCTGAGCATTGATTTTGTATCCCGCCACATTACTGAATTGCTCTATAACTTCTAATAGTTTGGGAGTGGATTCTTTTGGGTTTTCCATATAGAGTATGATGTCATCTGCGAAGAGAGACAGTTTGACTTCTTCTTTGCCGATTTGGATACCTTTTATCCCTTTTTGTTGTCTAATTGCTGTTGCAAGGCCTTCTAGTACTATGTTGAATAATAGTGGCGAGAGTGGGCATCCTTGTCATGTTCCTGATCTTAAGGGAAATGCTTTCAGCTTTTACCCATTGAGAATGATATTTGCTGTAGGCTTTTCATAGATGGTTTTTATGAGATTGAGGAATGTGCCCTCTATTCCTACACTCTGAAGGGTTTTAATCAGGAAAGGATGCTGTATTTTGTCAAATGCTTTTTCTGCATCTATTGAGAGAATCATATGATTTTTGAATTTTTCCTTCTGGATAAAATCTAAGACAAGGATCGATTTGCCAGTGTTGAACAACACTTGCATCCCAGGAGTGAATCGCACTTGGTCATGATGGATAAACCTTTCAATATACTGTTGGATTCTATTAGCCAGGATCTT
>NW_024426996.1:10446497-10449518 GCF_017311325.1 Ursus maritimus | reverse complement strand
TTGTGAATTTTGGCATCCATATTCATTAGGTAAATCGGTCTGTAATTCTCCTTTTTGATGGGGTCTTTGCCTGGTTTGGGGATCAAGGTAATATTGGCCTCATAGAATGAGTTTGGTAGCTTTCCTTCTGTTTCTATTTTTTGAAATAGCTTTAGGAGAATAGGTATTATTTCTTCTTTGAATGTTTGGTAGAATTCCCCAGGAAAACCGTCCGGGCCTGGAGTTTTGTTTTTTGGAAGGTTGTTTATCACTGACTCAATCTCTTCATAATTAATTGGCCTGTTTAAGAAATCAATTTATTCCTGTTTCAGTCTTGGTAGTTTATAGGTTTCCAGGAAGGCCTCCATCTCTTCCAGATTGCTTAATTTATTGGCATAAAGCTATTGATAAAAGTTTCTAATAATCCTTCCAATTTCATTGGTGTTGGTTGTGACCTCTCCCTTTTCATTCATAATTTTATTAATTTGGGTCCTTTCTCTATTCTTTTGGATAATTCTTACCAGTATCTGTCAATTTCATTAATTCTCTCAAAGAACCAGCTTCTAGTCCTATTGATCTGCTCTACTGTACTCCTGGTTTCTAATTCATTCATTTCTGCTCTAATCTTGGTCAACTGCTTCCTCGTGCGTGGATTAGGCCTGTCCCTCTGTTGCTGTTCCAGCTTCTTGAGGTGAGAATATAAAAACTGCATTTTAGATTTTTCTATTCTTTTGAGTGAGGCTTGGATGGCTATGTATTTCCCCCTTAGGACTGCCTTTGCAGTATCCCATAGGTTTTGGACCATTGTATTTTCATTCTCGTTGGTCTCCATAAATTGTTTAAATTGGTTTTTGATTTCCTTGTTTATCGAATCATTCCTGAGCAGGATGGTTCTTAGTCTCCAAGCATTTGAATTTCTTCCAAATTTTTCCTTGTGCCTCAGTTCCAATTTCAGAGCATTGTGGTCTGAGAATATGCAGGAAATAATTTCAGTCTTTTGGTATCAGTTGAGACCTGTTTTGTGACCCAGAACATGGTCTATTCTTGAGAATGTTCCATGGGCATTAGAATAGAATGAGTATTCTTTGGTTCTGGGGTGTAGTGTTCTATATATATCTAAGAGGTCCAACTCGTCGAGTATGGCATTCAAAGCCTTTGATTCTTTGCTTAGTTTTTGCCAGGGTGTTCTGTCTATTTCTGATAGTGGAGTGTTGAGGTCCCCTACTATTAACGTATTTTTATCTATATGTCTCTTTATTCTGGTTAAGACTTGGCTTGTGTATCTTGCTGCTCCCCTGTTGGGGGCATATATATTTATAATTGTCATATCCACTTGTTGAATACATCCTTTAAGAATAATATAGTGCCCTTCTGCATCTCTAACTATAGTCTGTAGTTTAAAATCCAATTTATCTGATATGAGAATTGCTACTTGCTGGATATATCCTTTAAGAATAATATAGTGCCCTTCTGTGTCTCTAACTATAGTCTTTAGTTTAAAATCCAATCTGTCTGATATGAGAATTGCTACCCCAGCTTTCTTTGGAGGTCCATTGGCATGAGGGATGGTATTCCATCCGTTTACTTTCAGTCTGAATGTATCTTTAGGTTCAAAATGAGTCTCTTTAGACAGCAAATGGATGGGTCATGTCTTTTTATCCAATCTGCAACCCTGTGGCGCTTTATGGGATGGTTCAAACCATTTACATTAAGACTGATTACTGAGAGATATGATTTTAATGTTGCCATGTTGCCAGTAAAGTCTTTGTTTGTATTGGCTGTGACTTTCTGTTCTGTATCACTCTTGGGGCCTTTTTACTTTTATAGAATCCCCCTTAACATCTCCTGTAGGGCTGGTTTTGTGGTTACGAAATTGGTCAATGATTGGCGATTCTGGAAGGTCTTTATCTCTCCATCAATTCTGAATGACAGCCTTGCTGGATAAAGGATCCTTGGCTGCATGTTTTTCTCTGAAAGAGCTTTAGAAATGCCCCCCCCCTTCTCTCATTCCAGGTCTGTGTAGACAGCTCTGACGTAATTCTGATACCTTTGCCTTGGTATGTGAATAATTTCTTTGCCCTGGCCGCTTTCAATACTGCATCCTTGGATCTAATATTTGCGAAATGCACTATGACATGACGTGGTGTAGGTTTGTCGTGGTTGAGCTTGGGAGGGGTCCTTTATACCTCTTGGACACGAATGTTTGTTTCCCTTGCTAGATTAGGGAAGTTTTCAGCTACAATTTGTTCAAATATCTCTTCTAGACCTCTGTTTTTCTCCACCTCTGCAGGGATGCCAATGATTCTGACAATGGAACGTTTCATTGAGTCAGTAATCTCCCGTATCCTACATTCTTGAGCGTGGATTTTTTTAAGACCATCTTCTATTTTCATTTTTTCCTCTATTAACCCATCCTCCAATTCACTAACCCGTTCCTCTGCTTCTGCGACCCTGGCCGTCAGAGCCTCTAGTTTTGCCTGCATTTGGCTCATAGAATTTTTAATTTCTGTCAGATTCGCTCTCATTTCTGTCCTTAGGGATTCTATATTCTCAGTAACCTTTTCGTTAATAGTTTTTTCAATTCTACTCATCATTTTGACCATCGTTACTCTGAATTCCATTTCTGATAATTTGGTTACATCCATATCCATTATTTCTGTGGCAGAGGCCACAGAATCACTGTCTTTTCTTAGACTCATTGTCTTTTCTTTGCTGGGGGGGGATTTCTCCTTCTCGTCATTCTGACGAGGAGAGGTTGCGGGGTTGTCCAGAGCCCAAATTATTGTCCGGGACCCAGGCCGTGCCCCTTGTTTTATAGGAATCTTGGGGATGTGGGGTTCTTGATTTTTCAGCCTGCCTTCTGGGGGAGGGGCCTGCCGCGCCGATACTCAGGCAGCCCTGTTTGGGTAGAGTCTCCGTGTCCCCTGCGAGGGGGGGATGGGGATGGGCACTCCCTGAGCCGGTATTTCCAGGCTTTTGTTCTCTGGCGGCTTTCCCTGGCAGTTTGCTGTGCCTCTTCTGAGAGTCAGAGCAGCAGTGGCC